>NW_026855362.1:0-97043 GCF_026571515.1 Ruditapes philippinarum
AAGGAAAAATAACTCTACTTTTAAAAATTTTTTTAAAAAACAATTTGGTTTAAAATAATTTCAAATATAAAAATATCACCCAAAAACCAAAAATACAAAAACAATTCTTCAAAATTTGAGACCCCAATTTTTTTCACCCTCTTTTACAATTTTTTTACACCTTTTTCTTTTTACATTGTTTTAAATTATTATTATCCCAGTTTTTCAAATTGCACCAAAATTTTAAATTTTTTAAAAATAATGGGAATTAATGGATTTCCCCTAATTCACCATAAAAAGCGCCCGAAAAAGTATTAAGGGCTTAATTTAATAATTTGTTTTGGGAAAAATTTTAAATGAATTTTTTTCTTTTTCTTTAGATTTTTTTGTACCCCCAATTTTTCAGTTTTATTTAAACCCAAAATTGAGCCTTAAAAAATGGGATTCAAAAAACTTTGGGATTATTTTTTTGGGTTTTAAAAACAAAATTTTTTTCGTTATAAAATAAAACATTTAGAGCCTTTAATGCTTTCCCTATTAAATGTTCCTGATTAAGTTGTGAAATTACCAGTACAGTACCCTGTTAGTTAAATCATTTACACTATCTAAGATTTGGCCGTCGTAGGTCCAGTGTTCTGTGGGTAGAAGTCCTCCACGTTTTCTAATCAAAGGGCTGCAGCTCTATGGTATTTTCCGATCTTTGCAATCTAAATCATACTGACTATCTGTATGTACTTTCCTGAATAAGTTTATTTTTATATACTATAATTCATCTTACGCAGCGACAGCGTTTTGATTTTCTTCTATAACAGTTTGAGATTGATACATATGGAATTTTGCATGAAAAAAAAAAATAGAATTGCCTTTCGACTAGGATTTGAACCATAGGCCTCTCACGCCCTCAACGAGACCGCTTACCTCTTGCACCACGGCAAAGTAATACATTATGTTACCTTGAATAAAAACGAATACATTTATGTAATTCTAAAATTGAGAATTTCGTGTTTTGCAATCCTTAATTAATTTCCAGGTATTTTGTTCACGATAAACCTGTTGTTTAACACTGATGAAAAATAATTTAGCGAAAATCTTCTCGCCAAAACAGTCCGACATGTATATATTCCACTACTCGACAGTCAGATTTATTTGTGTACTACGCTCTGGAGTATTCATTAATCGAACATAGCTAAAAATAGCATTTTCATTGATTAAAATGATATTCATGATAATCCGAAGCTTTACGGAAATAGCCGAACATTTTTTCATTGGGTAAAAAAGATATTCATCCTCGAAATTTGTGATTGTAACCTCTTTATTTTATTGACAAATCAAAAAATTTTTAATGTTTTTAAAATTTTTTTTAAATCCCTTTCCTTTAAAAAATTTTTCTTTTTTAAAAATTGCTGGGTTTTTGGGCAGTTTTGGTGAGAAACCCCCTTTTGGGCCGTTGTTAGGACTGTTAAAGGAAATTTTGTTTTTTAGACCGGTGGTTTTTACCATTATTTACTGATCTTACATCAAAAAAAAAAAACCCTTACTTTAGTTTTATTTAAGTATTTACCTTGGGAAAACCCCAAGCCCTTAAATGAATAAAAAAGTTTAAAATTTTTTTTGAAGTTCTTTTTGTGATTCCCCCGAGGGCCCTTTCACCCGCAAATAATAAAAAAATCAATAAATCATAAAATTGTAAAAACCCCATTTTTCAAGGGTTGTTTTTTGAAAAAATTTCCCAAAAACCCCCAAACAAAGAGAAAAAAAAAAATTGGGGGAAATTTACCCCCTTTTAAAGTGGGCCCAAATGGCAAAATTAAAAATAATCGGGAATAACTAGAACTGACTTAACACTGTTTTTACATTTTTTTTAATATCTTAATTATTTTAAAATTTTCCCTTTGGTACCTTTTTTATACATTTTAAACCCTAGTCCCGTTTCTTTTAAATATTTTCAAAACATTTACAAATGAACAAAAACTACTTTAAAAAACGTTTTTTTGTTTTTAAATTTTATTTTTTGGATTAAAAGACAAAGAAAAAATATAACATCCTTTTTTAAGAACCCCCTTTTTCAAAAAACCAAAATTGGGGGCATCAGTTAAAATTTTTATTTCCGAAAAAGTTTTTTTTCTATTTTTTAAGGCCAGTGATAAAAAATTTTGAAGACGGGTAACTAATGTTGGGGGCCTCTAAAATTTTTAACTCACCCAGTAAAAACCCTTTTATGCAAAGGTATAATAATTCCCTCAGTCCATTTCTCTGGAATATACGAAAACCCGAATTTAAAATAGCATTAAATATATCACACATGCGCACCTATTATATCAAAACCTTCTATGAAATATTCATACCCCTTTTCAATAATTTAACAGCTTTTGAAATTTTCCTCTAAAGTTATTGGTTTATCTAATTCTTCAAATGGAGTATTCAAAGTCATTAAAAGAATGGCTTTCACAAAAATTTTCCGCATCAATATTTGTACAGTTAAATAAATCCACTACTTATGCTCTCAAAATATTCCTTAAATACATGTACAGGGATACCGTTATGTTTTGAACTGGATTTACTCTTAAAATAATCTCCAAAATTTGTTTCGGATTACTATGCTTTAAATTTTCTAATTCAGACATTTTTTTATTGTAAAAATGTTTTTTTCTTTCTGCGCACAATATCTTATATTTCTTTTTTACAATTACATAAATATTATTCTGTTTGAATCATTTAGTACATGTATTAAAAACCCGTAAGGCTTCCAAGTATGTATTTCTTGCATTAATTGCATTCTCTGTCAAACCATTCAGAGTTATCTAATACTGATTTTATCACTAAAATTGGGAACATGGTGTTAAATTTACAAACATTTTTCCAAATAAAGGGTCCGCTACGCTACGAATAACAGAAGTGAAGTCATTTAATACACTATTTATAGAGTCTCTGTTTGAAAAATTAATATCATCAATTATAGTATTTAGCTCAGGCAATTTAGCTATCAGACCGCTACGAAAATTATTGGTGTGTATACTATCCCATTTAAAAATAATCTCTGAAAAACAATCAGGTTTATTTACATTATTATTACAAAATAAAGAATCAAAGGGCTGCAAGCTCTGTGGTATTTTCTGATCTTTGCAATCTAAATCGTACTGTATATCTGTATGTGTTTTCCTGTATAAGTTTATTTTTGGCGTCCGCGCTCTTATGGAATGAAATCAGATTTTGTGAAAGGGCGACAGCAACTTCTCGAGCCTTTAAATCGGACATAATAAAAGCCGATCATTCCGATCAGTATGAGGGTGCTTGATTATTAATTAAAAATGAAATGTCGCGATATATACAGTGAATAGCGAACTGAAAAATTTCGCAATGCAAACATTTTCAAATGAAATAACCTTTTCCGTCAATACATCGCGCTCTTCGGGGTATTTTTATTTATCATTTTGTAGTACAGAGTGGGTTATTATGGTACATGTATCCGAAAGCTGAATAGAATGATGAGTTGATGACCTAAATATTCCGAAAATCTATTTATAGAGGGATGTACTCCTATCGGTAATTCCCGGTCTCTCCTGGTCTATTTTGACCGGAATTTACTAGTGACCGGCGAATAGTACCACACGTTTATTGTCCGGTCTCTCCCGGTTTTGGAGTAGATGAGTAGATGTTTGATATCGTTACAGAACAGAACAAATGTTTAACAGTGATATAAGTTTTTTTTTTCAAAATGAATGTTTGTCACTTAGTTTGGTTACAATAATTGATAAACACAGATCAACTCTCAAATTTATTGATTATTATTATACATAAACATACAATTCGAAAAAAAAAACCCAACAACAATAGCATGTTTTATTTTATCTTTATGAGATAAAAACAATAAATATGTACAATAATTGAGAAAAAGGTACATTTTTATGGTATTAATATGACACTATCAACTTTGAAACATTTTATTTAATTTGTTATTCGTGTTTAGTAAAGATGCCGAGGAATTATTCAAAGTTACAAATTAGATTTTATGAATTATTCAATTGATTGATAATTTTAAAAAATGATAAAGAAAAATACAAATGTACATGTATATGGTTTAAGAATAAACACTATTATATATTGAAAGATTAACCATAATTTACTGACTTTTTGCAGTTAAGTTTTTACTTATAATCGTCGGTCAATATGACAATTGAATTCTTAAAATAATAGTAAAGGTAAAAACTCAGTATTAAAATAGCACATAAAACACAAAAAAGAAAAGAAAACAATATTTATAAAATCTGTATTTTTTTATTAAAATAGATATTACAATTATTGTATAATAAACAATTATGCTCAACATGATCAACATGGTAATGTAACCAGTGTCATATTGAGAGGGGGTCTTCGCTAATAGCGATAACATAATAAGGGACAATTACACAAGTGTGGTGTTGATCATGCATTACACATATGGATTATAAATGATTGTATACATGTGTATCCGTTGCTTTTAATAACCACGATCATAAAGAAATAACAAGTAATATTCTAAATCTCTAGCATGCCAATCAAAGTTAATAATGACTTTCGTCCGTTCATTCATAAGTTGATAAACAATTCTGGTAAAAACCAATTTAACCATTCATATATCTACTAGTTCATCTTCACCTGCTGCATTTCTTGCTTGGACGCCCTTTGATGTTTTTGCATCAATGCTTTTCTTGTTATGTACTATAATTCATCTTGCAGGGCACCAGAGTTTTGATACATACGCGGAATTTTGCATAACTAGAGTTGCATCAAAAAATCATTTATGATTATTTTTTATGATAGCCACACTTTATCCTTGCATATCGTGGCTATTTCCTTAACAAAGACAATAAAAAAGAATTAAAAAAAATGTTGACTCGACTGCCTGGGATTTGAACTCCAGACCTCTCACACACTAAACGAATGCGTTACCCCTGCACCACGGAGAAGTTATAAAAAGTTATAAAGGGCTGAATAAAATCAAGTCATTCTAAATTTAGAATTTCCATTGCATTTCGGGTTTTTTAAAGCAGAACAGGCTGAATAAAATCAAGTCATTCTAAATTTAGAATTTCCATTGCATTTCGGGTTAGGGTAATTTCGAGGTATTTTGTTCAGGGTAAACCTGTTGTTTAAAATTGAAGTAAATAAATTTAGCAAAAATCTTCTCGCCCAAATGCCAACATGTAGAAACTATATATTCAAACTACTCGGCAGTCAGATTTATTTGTGTAGTTATTCGGTAATCGACATCGCTAAAAAATAGCATTTTCATTGATTAAAAATCATATTCATCCGCGTAATTTGTGAGTGTGCATTTATTGACAATTCTATAAGCCAACGCTACTTTTAAAGTTTGAATGTGTAGTAATTTGTTGGACACTTGTAACAAAAAATTGTTCTTTCTTTTAAATTGCTGGTTTTAAGCAGTTTTGAGTGAGAACTACTATGCGTTGTTAGGCCTGTTAGGAAATTTTTGTGTTAGACCGTGGATGTTAGCTATGTATTTACTGATCTGCGATCAGAAAATACAAAAACGCAAAGGCGCATGGTCACTCCATTCATTAATAGAATTATAGTAAAATTGTCCACCAATGAAAAGTTACGTTCATTGGTCAGCAAATAATCAATAACCGATGCGCCTCTAGGAGAAACATAGGTGTATTTACAAGTGTCGCCTTATCTACCGTTAAGAATACGTAAACATGAAGATTTACAAAGATCAAGAAGTTTAACACCGTGACTGTTATTTACATTATCAATTGAGGCCCGTAATAGGCTCATATCAGGTGTATAGTCAACGTCATCTGTGTATGAATTTAATTTAAAAAATCATTAACAATAAAATCATTCTTTTTACCAATTCTACTGTTAAAATCTCCAGTGACAAATACATCACCTTTTTGTTCATAATTATATAAATATATCATTTTCTAAAAGATCAAATAAGTCAGTATTAATAACGTTATATGCAGGAGAGTTTTCAACCCATATATAAGCACCACAAATATAAATATCATTTTTAGTCTTAAAAAAAAAATATGATCAAGTTTAAGCCATATTATAGTATCGTAATGATTTTTTACTATTTAAATGCCGTTTTTTAAACTATCTCTATAATATAAAGCTATACCACCACTAGATCGTTTGGCATTACGGTGTTTAAATTTTCTATAAAAAATATGTACAATATAATCATTTATTTCAATATCACTGGTAGAACATGCCCAAGTTTTATATAAAAAACAAACATCACTATTGGAAATAATATTTACAAAAGCATCATTGTCTTTTTTGTCAGCAGATAGTCCATTTACATTCCAAGAAAGAATGTTAAGTTTACCCTCCGCGCAATCCTATTCTCTGACGGCCTTGCCATTCACATACAACGTATCGTAAGCGATACATGCCCTATCCCCTTTGTTCCTATGCTCTTTCATCTTAGGTACCAAGCGTCTCCTCTTCTCTATCACCTCTTTCGGAAATTGTTCAAACATGTTAAACTGTGTTCCCTGTAGCTGCTTCCATTGCCTACGAACGAATTCCCTATCTTTAAATAAAACAAATTTAGCCACAATGTTCCTAGGTTTTCCTCTACTTCTCTCCCCTATCCTATGTACACGTTCGAATTTCATATCTGCCACTAAATCTTGCGCTACTTTAAGTTTATCTACTAAATAGCTTCTTAACAACCTTTCTGTCTTATGCTGGTCTTCATCATCTGCCTCAGTAATATTAGTAAATATCAAATTGTTTCTCATAGATTGACTAGTCAAATAGATTACCTCATTCTTCAAACTATCCCGCTCTTTCTCAAATTGGATCACTTTGCTCTCTAACTGTGCAACGCTAAAATCTGAGCATTCAACTTTCTCCTCCACACATGAGAGCCTGACATCAAGCTTCTTATTTCTATCCTCCATTGCATTCCATAACTTTTTAACTCCCGATCAAATCCATCAACTTTCTTTTCTAACACAGATAAAGAGTCAAGCCTCTTCTCCACGTCACCTATTCTCCCATTAATTTTCTCCAAATAAGCTAGTACAAATGTATATCATCGTTAGTGGGGCTCTCCTTCGGCCGACCGGTGGCTTGCTTGACATTTCCGATCCCGGACAAGGTCCACCAAACACACTTCCTACATTGTCACTTGTACAATATAAAACAGAATTTGTCTCATTTAAGATTTCGCTCAAGGAAATTTCCGACTCCTCTGACGGGCCTCTTGGTTTGAAAATCTTACTGTTTTTCTCTTTTTCACAAATATTTCCACTACTTTGTCTGTTTTTACGTTTATTTCCCATTCAGAATTAATTAGTCCCTCGTATGACACATAATGATCTAAAACGTATCCATAAATATGATATATAAATCCTTTATTTTATAAATAAATCTCTCGTCACAAAAACACGACCGGCGCCATACATATCACGTGATCAATCATCAATAATAACATTATTACATAAAACATTTTCACAAAATACATCAAAACTTATCTGTATAGGCGCATGGGTTGAGCATCGTGAACAATAAATTCAGAAATCTTATGTTATAATGTTATGATATGTGCGTTATACGATTATATAATGAAACAATACACACCAAAACGTAAATATTTGTGGCGCAAAAACGGTTTCTTCATTTATTTAGTTTTATATGAAAATTAAGTTTATGTAGCATCGTATTTATCTACTTAAATCAAGTCAAATTTTAATCAATACTTTAAATTACCAGACAATAAAACGGAATTCAATGACTACAAAATTTTTAATTAGATTAGAAAATGTATTCTTCATTCATGCTATAAATCTATCAGATTTAGATTAAGATTCTTTAAGACGATGTAAATCGTTATTTATTTCGTATATTGTTAAAATCAGTATTTAATTTTTACCGCATTGTAATCTATTTAAAAGTTTAAAAAACATAATTAAAACGTTTATATAATTGCTAAAATATCATCGAAAAGTATAGTAGTTCAGTATGATCATTGATACCTTATAAGACTCTATTCAAGAGCGATTTCACTATTCTGTATAACAAACAACAATTAATATCAAATTTGACCAATTTTTCATCCATATTTATTCTTCATATTAATGTAACACTTTTATTTTATTCAAATTTGACATAATGATTACGGGTCTTTGTATAAATTTGCCGGTACAAAAAATTTATTTTCTATACATGAACATTTAATCAACATCCTAAATAACCCCCTTTGTCATTATTATAATGCACGTTTAATATAAATAATCTAACTAACAATACACCTTTGTTCGTATTCTTATTCCATTTGTTATAAAACCCGTCTTATTAGATTAATTATATAATACACACTGCATGTACTTGATTACGTATCATACCAACAGTAGATTGCGTAATGCAATTGAAACTGTAATCCAAAATAATCTCGCGCATGCGCAGTAAGTGGGGCCAATCCGTTATCTACAGACATTTTTACAATACGATTTTCCTTAGCAACGAATGTTGCATTTCGCGCATGCGCATTCTGCGTAGGGCAAAAACGCAATGGCGATGTCTACAGTTTATCATACTTTAAGGCTTTAATAGATGCGATTTCATGTTATGTCACCCAAAAAATATTAATTTTGGGATGTCTTAAGGCGGTAAGTACTGAAAACGTGAATTTATTTTTTAACAGATCTACGAAAATGTGCAGGACTAATAATTCAATGGTCAAAAAAGGGCACACACATGTCGTTTGTTTAAGGTATCATTAGACGACTTTTCCATCAGTAATTTAAATTGAAAAAGCAGGGTGTTAAGGATAAAATTTTATTACCCCTGTATTACATAATATTACACAATTTGTATTGTACACTTCCTTTGAATAACTGGATATGTCTGGCGGCAAGTGGCAAACAGATTGGCACACAAACGGTTGTTCATTCAACCGGGGCGTTTAAAAACCATGATGTAGTTAATCCGTTACGCTTTTTAAAATGGTAATTTATGTAACTTTTAGATATACCGATCAATGTTTATGGATTTTGAGGAAAGAAAAATTGTGTGACGTGCATTATTAAAAATAACATGTATTACGAAGAAGCGGATAACATGTGTGTTATATCTCTTCCAAACAATCCATCTTAACTTCTCAAGATTTTGAAAAAAAGTAATTATTTATAATCTATTTATGTGACTTCAATTTTTTCTGTTTACATCACCGGCAAATCGGATAAAGGATATAACCAGGTATATAAAACACTAAAAATGCATTTTCACCTATTTTGATATTTTTTTCAGAATGATAATTAATCTCGATTTCATGTTATAAAATTTCTTTTGTTTTTATATGAACTATTTCAACAGCAAATAAGTTGACTTTTCATTTGCTAATAGATACATTTTCACATCTTCTTTAAAAAATGATCTCAGTGTCAGGTCCGTGATCGTAAATTCTTAAACAAGTATCTTTTCCATGCCTTTTTATGGCATTCTTCGCCACAAGGCTATAAAGTCATCTTTTCTATATTTGTTAAAAACTATTTTATATAATTTTCTATCGTTTACCTTGAACTAACTTGGAATTGTCTATGAACTTCTACTATATTTCTATGTAGGGCCACAGATTTGTATTACAAGGATCGGACACTATCGTTTAGCTTAAAATCGCACCGCGCGCATGCGCGGAATCGCACATCGGATAAAGGATAATCATTTTCTTATTACACATACCATGGACTGTAGTTAAAGACCGCGCACATACAAAATATACATTCAAATTCTATTTGTTTTTGAAGATTGAGTGTTGCAATTATCACATGTAACCTGGTAATGAAAGTTTAAAAATAAAGTGTTTCAATTATCACTTGTTACCTGTTAGTAATTAGCCCCCTTCAAAAGTAATTAAACTTCAAAGAAATTTGAAGCGATGTGTAAAAAAATCAACAGGTACTTTTATTTCGCAAAATAATGACTCAAAGTGTAAAGATTTTTTATTCTTTTCTAGCGTTACATTAAAGAAAATATCAGAAATATTTTTCTACAGGCATTCAAATTAATTAAAAGAATAATTAAAATATACGAGTGATATTAAAAAGGCCGGAATCGAGACAGCCACACTGGAGTACTTTGCTGTTTTTATGATTGTCTACTTCACTGCACCGACATTTGAAAACAGATGTACAAAAAAACTAATAATGATATAAATGATAAAGGAAATTTAATAATTCTATGAAAATGGCAATATTGATAATATCAGCATCATTTTGTATTAAAAAGATGAATAAATTTACATCACATGTTGAGCGAAATTGAAAACAATTGTGCGTCAATTAATTTGACTAAATAACCCAATCAATCTTAAATATTGCATCTTTGATCATCTGTAAATAACTTACATCGGCTTATTTTTTATTTTGAAATTGAATTCATTATTTTGCCGTTATAATAAATTTCAAATACCTGCTTTTTATATAAAAAATGTAAATTTACCGCGGATCTCGTCAAGTTAATTATTTAATCGTCGTTGCGGACAGATATTCTGTATATATCTTTAAAAAAATAAATTAGATATTTGAATTAAACAAGTATTTTTCTTGAAAATAAACTTTAAATTTCCAAAAATCGGATAATAAATGGAAAAGGTATATGGTATTTTGTAAAGTAGGTATCCGTTGCGAACGGGCATTTTCGCTTAGCGCCGGTAAATAATCGATCGATGTACCTTTATCGGGTGCGCGACAATATATTGAAGCATTTATATAGGGTTAACTTGGAGTGTCCGATCCCTGTAATATAAATTCGTGGAAGGGCAAAGCATTTTTTGCCTTAAGCAGATTGCGCATGCGCGAGGAAATATTAATTCCGGTCGATTTTTCATAGCAACGGACCGCGTCGTAAAAAGGTCTCGCAGCCATAGTAAGGGTTTTCTTCCACATGTATTTAAAAAATCCATTTCAAATTCATAAGATGATGCAATTTTAGTGCCCATAGCAAGTCAGTAAACACTTATATAAATGTTCAGGCGGTAAATTTAGCATTTTCCTTCTTTATAAAAATTAATATTAAACGAAAATGACTATTTTAGTGAAAAAAAGAAATACTTCTAATGACCACTAGATGCTCTTATGATAATGTCTGTTTTATAAGTCATTTATATATAAGCACATTATATTTATTACAATTTCTTCATTATTAATTATAAAAGGTCCGCTTGCGTTTTTATTCAGTCATATTGTTCGTTCATTAACCAATATTTATTCAGTAAAATTTTTTAATTACCTTACAATTTGTGGCCATAAAAAAAAATAACATGTGAACTTTATTACCTCCCTTTAATAAATGTCATTAATATTCACTGCCAGATTTTACGGATCATGCTAAATGTACGCAATATTATTGCGAGCTCGAAGAGCTGGCCTGAAGGGCCTGCTGGAAAAGCGAGCTTTACGGTAACGCGAGTACCTGCTAGAAAGTGGTGGTTTTGAAACCTTTCGTCCGAAGTACCGAATCGACACATCGCAACTGTTCGAGTTTCAAGATAACGATAAAAGCCGAGGTATTCTGATTGAAAAAGGAAGCGTAGACTGGTCCTGTGCACTTATATGTGAACCATAATACGACACGGAACCAGAATAAACGGAAGCAGTGTATAAAATACCGAATGACAATTTTTAAACGGAAAATGTAAAATAAATTTTTATATCATTTCACGGTAAAAGAAAATTGAGCTCGCTTTGAGGCTTAGTTTTATGGTAAAAATTAACATATTGTGTATGCCGAGAAATAAATTAATATCTAATCTTTCCGCTTTTTTTCATGACGTTACGTCATTTGTTTATATGTTTATTGAAGAAATAGTATATCCCAAACAGTGATTTTATCGCTCAATAACACGGTAGGGAATCACGTGACTTTAACGGTAACGCGTACAGACAATATGGCGGCCTAAACACCTCGCTACACATGTGTTTTTCAGGTAAAATAGAGTGAAATAAGAATCCCTAAAGAAATCCCAACGCGGCAAAATTGAAAATGTTGCAGGCTCGGGTTGATTGAGCCTGTTCATGGACGGTACTGTCAAGTGCAAACTACCGTCCACGCCCCCTAGCACCGGCTTAAGCAGAATTCAACATTTAAACATGGTGAATTTAAGAATTTTGAAACATCCGCAGATGTGTCCATATGGCGGTTATCATGGAAGCTTCAATGTGACACGTTAGTGCCATTCCATGAAAAACGGCATATGGTCCCCAAGTAAAAAAATGCGTGTGCCCTAAACGAGAAAACTAATAAAATGGAATTTTGAAAGGGGATCTGAGGTTATGAAGCCTGCATATCACAGATATAACGTCAAAAGACAAATTTAAAAAGCAGGGCTCATATCCCAAGGGTGATTCAACAGTATTCAAGTTAGGAATACTGGAACCACCCAACAAGAAAGATGCCGAATAGATAGAACTAAAATACCACAAGCACAAAAAAAATGTTTTGCTGAACGATCTTTAAGGAACGGAAATATAGCATCCCTGATTGAAGGCACGGGGCGACTTATTACAGCCTCCACACGGCACAAACAACGCTGACGTGGCAATAAAATAGAGTGAAATAAGAATCCCTAAAGAAAGCCCAACGCGGCAAAATTGAAAATATTGCAGGCTCGCTTTAATTGAGCCTGTTCATGGACGGTACTGGAAAGTGATAGCAACCGTCCACGCCCCCTAACACCGGTTTAAGCAGAAATCAACATTTAACATGAACTGGTAAATTTAAGAATTTTGAAACATTCGCAGATGTGTTCATATGGCAGTTATCATGGAAGCTTAAATGTAAAACGTTAGTGCCATTCCATGAAAAGCGGCATATGGTCCACAAGTAAACAAGAGCGATCAGTGATCACATGTGTCGCCTCATGATGGCCAATTTCATGTTGGGACAAGTTTTGTGACAGACGGACAGACAGACAGACGGACAGTGCACAACTAGACTTAGTACTGATCATTCCCGTAAAGTTTGGATAAAATTGCACAAGAAGTTTATGAGGAGTAGTCCGGACAAGCTTTTGTGTATCTGGCAAAACACAGAAAAAAATACCTTTTTATCAAAGGGCCATAACTCTGCCAAAATCATTCAACCGGAAAACTCGTGCAATATGCGTAACGACTGAAGCTACAAATCAATCCTGTAGAGTTTCATTGAAATTGCATAGGTGGTATAAGAGAAGTAGTCCGGACAAACTTTAAAAATAAAAATTATTAAAGGGCCATAACACAGACAAAAATCATTGAACCGGAAAATGCTGACAATATGCACAACTAAACTTGGTACTGATCATTCCTGTAAAGTTTGGATGAAATTGCACCAGTAGTTTATGAGGAGTAGTCCGGACAAGCTTTTGTGTATCTGGCAACACATAGAAAAAACACCTTTTTATCAAAGGGCCATAACTCGGCCAAAAATCATTTAACCGGAAAACTCTAGCAATATGCGCAAAAACTTGAGCTACAGAATAATCCTGTAAAGTTTCATTGAAATTCCTTAGTGGTATAAGAGAAGTAGTCCGGACAAACTTTAAAAATAAAAATAATTAAAGGGCCATAACTCTGACAAAAATCATTGAACCGAAAAATGCTGACAATATGCACAACTAGACTTAATATTAATCATTCCTGTAAAGTTTGGATGAAATTGCACCAGTAGTTTATGAGGAGCAGCCCGGACAAGTTTTGTGACGGACGTACAGACAGACGGACAGACAGACGACGGAGACGTGATCCCTATATGTCGCCACTACTCCGTAGAGGCGACAAAAAGGAGTAGACCGGACAAACTTTTATGTATCTGGCAACATACAGAAAAAACACCTTTTTATCAAAGAGCCATAATTCGGCCAAAAACCATTCAACCGGAAAACCCGTGCAATATGCGCAAGGACTTGAGCTACAGATCAATCCTGTAAAGTTTCATTTAAATTGCATTAGTGGTATAAGAGAAGTAGTCCGGTGAAACTTTAAAAATAAAAATAATTAAAGGGCCATAACTCTGACAAAAATCATTGAACCGGAAAATGCTGACAATATGCACAACTACACTTGGTACTGATCATTCCTGCAAAGTTTGGATGCAATTGCACCAGTAGTTTATGAGGAGCAGTCCGGACAAGTTTTGTGACGGACGGACAGACAGACAGACGGACGTTCCAACATTTTGGCTTTAGGGGCTATTTTCTTTGTTATTTTCTTTTTCTTAAGGGCTACTAGCCCCTTAACCCTTTGATCACGGAATGAACCTATTGTTCTTTTTTTTCTCTTTACTGCTTTATAGCCCCTAAACCCAAAATGTTTGCTCGGACAGACAGACGGACGGACGCCAGGGGGTATAACATAATATGCCCGAATTTTTTTCGGGCATATAAAAATGACAACTGTTATTGTGCTTAAACTGAAATCGACCTCCTTCTTATATTTGAGACTTTTGTTTTAATTTCTGAAATTAATTCATCTATATCGAAACTTCATTTAATATATTCTCGTGAGTATATATTCTGCTACCCTTAGGGGCTCAATTCTTTATCCAGGACCTTTGGCGGTATTTTTGATACTATTCAAAAATCTATGAAAGTTTATGGCTAAATGCATCAATCATGATTTTGTTAAATCAATATCTAGGCTATAACATGCATAGATATTGCTCGGACATAAAATATTGCGTGGGAGTTATCAACAATAAAAGTACCCGTGTCCGTTACCCAAATAATTTCTCTCTCATGTATTGGAATACAAAATGGCCAGTCAATATTTAACATGCCTATAATTTACATTTTCAATTAAAGAAATTCTATGAACCCTTTCTCTTTGCTTACTCGACGTAGTTTAATCAAATTCTTAAAAGATGCAAATTCTGCGTAAATGGTACCAGCAAAAGAATTGTCCACATAGAAGATTCCTGTTGAATTTCTTGGTGTTTGTAAAAGCTATAAGCAAAGGGGTTGAAAATAATGTATAGGCGACAACAATTCTTTATTCCGCGAAGACTGCAACAGGTCTCTTATGAAAGTAAAAGGGATATAATAAAAATACCTGAACAACACATGTGAAGCGAGGTATTTAGGCCGCCATATTGTCTGTACGCGTTACCGTAAAAGTCACGTGATTCCCTACCGTGAATAACATCACTATAGCCCGAGTGATATAATGATGCGCACCCGAATGACTATTTTTTTTCGATTAGTTTTTTGAATTTATCCGTTTGGATATATTATTTCGATTCTAACACGACATCAGCAAATAAATGCTGCCGTACCTGATATTAACTTAAATTGTGGTACTTATTTTCAGCGCGTCACATTTTAAGTGGTTAAGTCACATGTCTAAATATAGAACTTCAAATTGTGATTTAACTGCATAATAACACACTTTCGGTTCTTCTATGTTCAATGGGGGAAAATGCGGGTCGTGTTAGAATATATATTTAAGTTTCGACTGAAGATATGCGAAGAAAGCATTGAAAGCGCTACCGAATATATGGATGTCAATATGGGCCTGCCCCAGGGGGTCATTGGTTTTCCTTATATGTATATATCAAAAATTTAAACAGGCTTCTTTTAAAAAACTCAAAGAGCTAGAGCTTAGATATTAAGCATGAAATATCTTCTAGCGAGTGTCTACCAAGTTTAGTCAAATAAAAGCCCTGGAGTCAAATCGGCTCTACCCCGGGGCTCATTGGTTTTCCTTATATTTATATTCTAAAAAAAATCTTTTAAAATATAGTAACAACTTAAAAAAATCTTTTAAATTGGTCAAAGAGCTAGAACTTAGATATTAAGCATGAAACATCTTTTAATGGGTGTCTACCAATGAAGTTCAAATAAAAGCCCTTGGGTCAAAATTGGCCCTACAGAGGGATGTCATTGATTTTCCTTATATGGATATAGTAAAAACAAAACAAATCTTTTAAAAATCCAAATTAACAAGTATACTGTCTCAGGTGAGCGATTTAATAGGATCATCATGGTCCTCTTGTTATAGTTAGTTTTGGCCTATCTAGTCATTTCAACAAAATAAGTTGTTTTCTCAAGTTTGAATTAGTGGAAAACAACTGAAATGTCATCTTTGAAATGTGTTTAATTCGAAATACTGGTACTATCATATCAAAAACGAATATAAAAATAAGTTTAGATAATTTTAACAAAAAATCACTACAGGAAACTATGAAATAAAAATAATAAAAAAATTAATTAAAAAAAAAATTGAAATACAAACATTGCCACTGAAAGCCTTGCAAATTAAATACCTATTGTTAAGCCATAATCAGGTCAAATCAAATTTGTGTTAAAGGGATGTGAAGAGATGTTCTGTTATCAGTGTTATCATCTTTATTTATATTAATACTTATTTTTCAAAAAGAAAAAGAATTTCCTTGAAACATTTAGTACTATTGAAATTAACAGTGTAACTGAATGTCAATATTGATAACGAAATAGAATGTACAAGGGTGCCTCCGTTTTGACTATTTTTCTCTCTTACCAGACCGAGATTGTTACCTCTTTTACCCACTGGTGGCAGAGTATACTGCAAAGAGATTTCGTGATGACAGCGATTTTTGTTTATCCCATAGTTCGTTTAAATGTAAATTCACATTCATTATTTTTGTCAATGTTAAAATCATTTAGTAATGTCTCCTTTTACATGTTTTATAATAATTACAGTTACGTAACAAATAAACCCTAATGTACTCAATGAAAACAAGCATTTTTTGAAGATAATGAACTGAATTTTTAAGATATATTTACCGCCTCGTTTCTCTGTGAAAAAGACTGTATCTTTACGTAAATTCTTAAGTCATAATTATGTGCTTGTTGAAATAATTAAACCTGCAGACACATGTACATTTCATTGTATAGAACATTAACGGACAGTTTTTCAGGTTTATTTTACACTCTAGATGAAAATGAAGCGTTTCTTATTTGGCTTTACATCATTTCCATTGTTATCTATCAAATCAACTACGCGAAATATATTCTGATAAACTGTGTTGGTTTATGAAACTTTTTATCAATACACTTTAAAGTAACTCTATTTTTATTAATGCCTTTTTATATATAAAGTTTAAATATGTGTAGAAAATAAATCCGGAATTTACAATTGTCACAGCGAGTGAATCGTTAATTAACACGTATTGTGTCTGGTTATTGGAATCGTTTTTGACCTGCAATGGATATTTTTTTGAAACAGCAAGTTTCCCTTATGAATAAATAATACGTGAAAATATGATTATATATTCAATATTCACCTTAATTTTCAAAAGGTCAATATACAACACGTTTTTTTTCAAAGATATTTGTTAACATATTATAACAATTATTTTGCTTATTTATTTGGTTGGTGTTTATGTCACACCGACACAGTATAGGTCACATAGCGACGTTCAAGCTTTCCTGGTGGAGGCGGACCTCGGGTACCCTTCCAATCATTATTTTAGGCACAAACGGGGACCTCAGTAAAACCACCGACGCTCCGAAAGCTGGCTAAATAGCTTCATCAGATGCAAGAATCCATGTTGGTATTCGAACCCACAACGGTGAGGGCCAAGTGGTTTGAAGCTTCTGGGCCTTATAATTATTAAAACACTCATTATATGCAATAATGATAATTAATAGTACATGTTTCCATTGAAGTGATGAACATGACGTTGACTTGGATCAATAAATGTACAGTTCACTTCTAGATGTAATATCTGAAAAAATATGTTTTTATACAAATTCAGAAATATATACATGCACCTTATTTTTTATTTTACAGTGTCTGTCACTGCTCCAAATACGTATTCGACGGTTCATCCCGCACTAGGTAAGTACTATGAATACTTAATTTAATTTATAATGGTAAGATTTTTAATACAATTATTAATAAGTACCTTAAATAACTTATGAAGGTAATGAAAATTAACGACAGATGAAAATAGATTGTGAGACAGACATATACTTACAAATGGACTAATCATGCTTTAAAAGTAAATATTGACCAAACGAATGTGATTGAAATATAACCTGCAAAACAAATGTTCGAAAATGAAGACATTTAAGAGGAACTGATATCATAAATCCGCAACAAAAACCACAAAAATGAATGCATATGAGTACAAAAAAAACCGCACAACATTTCAATGATATGTTGAAGAAAATATCATGCAAAGTAGTACATAGGTCTCTTGGGCGCCAAACACTGCGAATGTGAGCCCACCGTCTTGGATAAGGGTCACTTCCGACGGCCATATTTGGCGGCGGCAGCCATCTTGGACTTAACAAATGACATCATATCTCCTACAGAGCTGACACTTAGAGCTTGAGGTCAGGGAGACGAGAAAAAATGTGTACGAGTGATTTTACTTTCAATCGATCATAAGCGTTCGATTAAACGTCCAAAAACGTTTCGTTTGATACCCAACTATGTAACCAACGTTTGTAATTAAGATATGTTTTACACGAATAATTTTTGTTCTTTTACTTTTATACTAAATATTTTATGTCCTCGGATTTTTCTTGATGCCCAACTCGTAAATGAAATAAGCCACTGATCTGTTTTAGCTCAACATGAGCTTTTTCATTAGCACCAACATCGTTTTATAATTAGAATGTCATCATTATTTTATTTATAATCTCCGGAAAATTACCCGAGCTAGAGTTTTTAGCTCCTCGACTAGTTAAATTATAATAAATCCAAATTATTTAACGATTGATGCAAATATAACTATTTAAATCGAATTTCATTAAAAGGCGAACAGATAAACCGAAATTATTATTTCTTATCGACGATGCGTTAAAAAAAGACCCTTTATTGCATATAAATTACATGGCTACATTTTACTGTTACATACACCTTAAGGTACATCGATACTTTGTAACAAGAAAACATTAGCAATTTTGATGTCCAACAATGTAATTTATTATTTATTTAAACAGCATACTGGTAAATACATACAGTTTGTTATGCCTTTTTTCTGAAATTTATATAACGTCAAGTTAAACTTAATGTACACAAAAAAACGGTTTATTTACTTCGTGCTGTCATCTTTACCGATAATAGAAATTGTGTTGTCCTTAGTTAACCTTTCAGTGCATAGCTACAACGGTCCGTTATTATTTTGACATGTGTTATCTCAATTATACGCAATTTAAAGCGCCGGTTTACTTAGTCATTCGATTAATTAAAAACGGGAACAAGGCTGTTAAATGTTAAGTTAAAACCCGTCATATGCCTATTAATAAATTTGTCCAAAATTAACTTTCGCTAATTGCATATTTGACTCAGTAAAATGTCTGGTCACGTAGTATCATACATTACTTTTTAATTGGAAAGACATACGCTAGATCTAGCTTTATTTTACATTGCATTCAAAACACCGTTCCAGGGGTTCCTTAATGAATGACCAGATATTGAATGAAATGTACAAATCAAATGAATCATGAACCTTTACACTATATATTCAGACGTTGGTTCGATTTAGTAGAGAAATATTAAATTAATGCTACCGATTATTATGAATCTATTTTTACAAGCTTAGTAATAAGCTATAAAAAAGGTCATCAGTGCATCATGTCAAGTACCCGATCAATTTAACGTCCGCTTTAAATCAGTCAATACAAACTGACCATGATAGCTTAAGGAGGTATAACTCTCGTGGCTATTCAATTTAAAACTTAATGCACTGAACCAAATAAGATGTTGATTGAAAATACTTTGTACAATTTATAACTAATTTAAACAGAAATGAAAAGCGCCGAATTAATGTTTTTAACTTTAAATAAAGTAGTTTGTAGATTTTATGAGCATAATTTATCGGTTATAGTTAAATTTGTTTTATTTAAAAATCCTATATAATTATATGACCCCAATTCGTTTATCTATGAAAAATTAATGCTACCTTAAAATCTAACATAAATTATTTAAGAGCGACTGTAACAATTCCTTTTCCCCTGCAGATTCCGTTTATAATTTAATGATACTCCCAGCGACAATTCGTTATTGACACACGCTTTTCAGTGATTTAATTAATTTGTATCTGTCGGGGGTTTTACCATTCTGTAACTTAATGACACCATTAAAACTATGAATGAACCCTTATTAAGACTTTCGTTCAAAACAGAGACGCTATTATATTTCATACACAAACATTATCGTGATAACTATCAAAAGGAGGTATGGAATTATTTTCTCTCTGTGTAGTATTCAGAAAAAAAAATGTCAATGACTAATACTGTTAATGAATATGTATTTTATACTCATTAACTTGTTCTTTTTAACTCAAATGCTGTTTGTTATTTATTTTTAATATTTGAAAAAACGACAAATAGCTTATAACTGTATGGCGACCTTTGTAGAAATTTACACCAGTGAAATAACATTGAGAAATTGACAAGTCCTTGACTTACAACCTGCTGTTAAATCAGGCGTTTAAATTTTCATCACGTTTATAAAGTCATCACGCTATATTCTTGTTAATTGCAAACCTTTACGGAAAAATAGCGTTATAAGTATAGTATCGGGTAATAGCGTTTAACTGTTTATTTTTAATATTCGATACTAATGTATAACATATGCATCAACAAAAAAACTGTCTGGCGATTCTTGTATAAATTGACACCAGTATGATTACGTTGAGAAATTGACAAGCCGTTGACAGCAATTATTTTACGAAGGCCCAGTGTTCAATCAGGCTTTTAAATTCTCATCACAGCACACGTTTATAAAGTAACTTTTACCTGTTATTAAAGAGAAGTTACAATTATGAATGTAACTAATATTGTTGTGTACAGTTATGTCCCTTCTTTAAGCGTTTAATAAATCGGTGTTTGGAATAATATTTAAACAAATTTTATTAATTTCATGGATTGGCACACGCCTCCGATAAACGATTTCTGTCTAATGAAACTTAATGGTCATATTTGTATGAAAACAAAAGCGTCATTATTTTCAGACATTATTCACAAACATTATCGTAATTACTAAACCATAGGCGATATGAAATAAACGTTTCCAATTTTATTTCAATGAAAACATGCACACGCGCACCAATTTAGCGAAAGATCGATTTGCGAGTAGCTAATTATTTTTATGACCAATACAAATTGACCATGCACGGATATTCCATTTCTGTTGTAGCTCCTTAACAAGGTTTTCTTTTAAAAAAACTGTACAGTGGCGTAGGTTTATGAATAAAAGGTAATGTTTACTATTTTCTAATACAAATTTGAATGATTATAATTGTAGTTTATTTGTGACATATATTTATACGTTATCAATAATTATAATTATTCAGTATTTTATATTAACAAATACTTTATATGGGGAATAGTAACTCGTATTGCATGCTGATTAACCGATACTTATAAAACGATATTCATCATAGCTTAAAATGATGAAAAAAGAGCTTGATTTGAATGTTTAAAACCAGCTATATTATTATTATTATAAATGATGTATAAACTGTCACCTTTGATTCAAGTTACGAATAACCGAAATATCAATATTTCATTTACAAATTAATAAATATATATTTAAGTCTTAGATTTAACATAAAGGAAACTGAAATTGTTTAAACATGACGTCTTTTCTAAAAATAGGAACGCATCGGCTCTGTGGAGAGTATATAACAACGCATTTAGATTATTTTGATCATTCCGATTTTAAAAGCTTAACGAGTAACATTGTCACTTTAGAATTTTAAATATCAGTATGGATTTAGATGATTTGGGGGATAAGTATACCTAACAAGACTTGTTTGTAATTGACGAAATAGAAGAAGCGTTTGTTACAGTGAGATCTTCCCTTTAAAAAAATTGGGGTGTATTGTTTCAATTTGTTAAGTAAGATGTAAAAACTTAAGAAAGGGGCCACATAAATAAAAATCAAAAGACGATATATATGTCAATTTTTATTTCTATTTCATACAAAATATTGTTTAAGGTTCAATAATAATCACTTGTTTTGTGACATGGTGTCTTTTTTTCTTCATTTTAGACACTATTAAGCGATCATTGCGCTTCCCTTTGTTGATATCAAATTGTTTTAAAATACTTTTTAATGCCTTGCCCTGATATCGTTTTATGACGTGTATTACGTTTTTGCAGTATAGACCGCACACGTTATACGAAAACTGTTGAAGTTGGCCGTTATTCCGGAGATATTTCTTGTTAACTATCTTTTCAAATTCAACGCCGTAGCTTTCCGGGCTATTTCCGAACGAGTCAAAATATTCGTTAGGTCCGTACATAGGAAAAAAAAGAAGACCAACCAATGTTTTCCTGGCCTATTACTCGTATCTGTGTTGGAAATTACAAATTTTCCTCTTTGTTTACGAATTTGATCAGCGGCACACACTGTCACTGGGTATCCTCGCAGATCATTCTTACAATTTTTTCATCAGGTCTCCTGATTTTCAGTGTCATTATTTGTATCGCTCTCGTTGATGTCATGATTAGGCCATAACGTCTGAAACAGGTCTTTTCTAAGTTTCACGGCTTGCCGAATAGATTTTGCGATAGTCATATCGTGTTGATGTCTAAGTTTCTTGACTGATTGGAGAATTTGTTGCTTCGTAGGGTCATTTTGTAATAAGTAAAAGTCAATCAAAAACTGTACATAATTTTGTCTCCAACTTCTTTCTTAAATATGGCAATTCGTCGTTAGCAGCGAGGGCAAAACATTGGTCGAAAAAGTAATCTTGATCTAGGTAGCTGTTTAACCTATTTTTAAATTGTTCTGTATGAGACTGTCTTAAAGGCTTCTGAAATCTTCTGTCCCATTTACCGTGATGTTTACGTTCTTTTTTAAGCTCTTCTTTTTTGCGCTTACCAGGGGGCTCCTTAAATGAAGATTTCTCTTAGAACCAACCTCTAAACGATCTTTATCATTCACCTCATCATCATCATTATCATCATCATCATCATCATTCATAGCCGTGACAGTCGAGTTACCTTCACCGAAATACGCTTCTTCGTCCGTTAGTTTTCTTTTTTTAGTAGCCGGGCTTTCTGTCTCGAATACATTTTCGCGCAAACGGTCCTGTTCCGGGGTACACGGTTTTTAATCTACCACCAAATAGCCGTGCGGTCTAGACGTTGCGTTTTGGAAGCGTTTCATAAACATGCCATTGGAGGAGGGATAAATTCTTCTCGCGTGTGTCGTACAAAGGCTGCCATTGTCCGTAACACCATATAATTCTCTCAGGCGCCGGACTTACTAGATCGGACAAAAGTAGTTTTCTGGTCCATTCAGTTTTCCCGCTACCGCTCGGCCCGGATACAACCATAGAAAACGGATGTTGAAATGTAATAATCTCCCTCGACATAACCCGAAGTGGTTAGGTACTTTTTTCATAGCTTCAGAGTGTTTACTTTTACGTGTCTCTATAAATTGTCAAACCTACTTAACGAGATACCACAATCGTGACAAACATGCATTTTTTGTAATAAAATAATAAATAAGGTATATTTACAATCAATTAACTATTCTTACGCTTTTTTGGTTTAAGTCTCCTCCCTTCCTCCTCCTCCCCATCCGTCCTTCTCCCTCCTCCTCCTTATCCGTCTCCCTCCTCCTCCTCCAGCCACCTCCTCCCTCCTCCTCCTCCTCCTCAATCCACCTCCTCCCTCCTCCCCCTCCTCCACAACTCACCTCGTCCTTTTACCCCCTCCTCCTCCGCCACCCTTCTCTTCCCACGTCCTCATCCACCCACCTCCCACTCCTCTTCCTCGTGTCAAAATATTGTATTATTAACCAATCAAAATGCGTCTCTGTCAATCAATCAGCATGCAATAGAGGTTTCATGAATACCGGTCTGCACCCGAATTGGTCATTCTTGGATCGTACATGAAAGGTAAAACATCTTGGTAAGCCTTTTCAGCCATTTTGATTTTTATAACGTATTACAACTATGGTTTCTCCAATGGTGACGCTTAACAGGACTAGCCATATAATTAATATGCAATAAAGGGTTTTTTAACGTATCGTCGATAAAAAAATAATAATTAAATAATTCAATTTAAATAGTTATCTTTGCATCAATCATTAAATAAATTAAAAATTAGATTTATTATAATATTTAACTATAATACTTGTCGTCAAGGAGCTGACCCCAATGCTTAGCTCGGGTATACTATCGGGATTTAATAAATAAAATAATGATGTCATTCTAATTATGAAACGATGCGCACGGGAATAAACATCGGTAAAATCAAAGGACACAAAATATTTAGTATAGAATGTAAAAGAACAAAAATTATTCGTGTATAACATGTCTTCCATACTAACCGTGGTAACGTAGTTGGGTATCAAACGAAATGTTTTTGACGTTTTATCAAACGTTTATGATCGATTGTAAGTAAAATCACTCGTACACATTTTATCCCCGTCTCCCTGACATCAAGATCTAAGTGTCAGCTGTATGATGTCATTCGTTAAAATTACAAGATGGCTGCCGCCGCCAAATATGGCCGTCGGAATGACTCTTATCCAAGATAGTGGGCTCACATTCGCAGTAATGAGCGCCCAAGAGACCCATGTACTACTATGCAACCACCCTTTTCTTCTTAAGCGGAGTGCTAGGACTATAAAAACGATGACACAAAACAATTTGTGTTGAATACATGAACAGAAAATTTAATGATTTAACAATTATAAAGGAATACTATCTTTTGCCAAGAATCGGCAATTGTGTGGGTAAACTGTCTTGGGCCACGTGTTTTATGTCACCGCAGCAACTGTGATGGATTAGCATGTAGCGATCTATCTCTCCCTCATTCTCTCTCTCTGCATGCGCGCGCATAAAGAGGTAGAGACGGAGACAGCATTTTGTAAATCTCCTGTAAAATTTAAAATGTTAATAAAAACTGCTTGTACAGGACTGAATTTAGATTTGTCTTATTTGTTTATGTTTTGATATTTATCTATTCTTTTATTTATTTGGACGATATAATTGGAAACATAAATCACACACATATAAAAAAAACTTGAAAAAATGCTGGTTTCAAACAAAAAAAAAAACAACAAAAATTGTCTGATTTTTAAACAGGAGAAATAGTTATGGGCCATGTAGAACAACATTTCCTAGATTGTTTACAAGTTTTTTCTCCATATTTGGGCTTTGTGACCTAGTTTTTGACCCCAGATGATCACAAATCGAATTTGACCTTGAAATCATCTGACCAAATTCCAGGAAATTTGGACTGAATAAAAAGTCCCTAGTATGTTAACAAGGATTTTCAATATTTTGGCTGCGTGACCTATGTTTTGACAACCAATGACCCATATTTGAACCTGACCTAGAAATCTCCAAAAACGTCTTCCAAATTTTCAGGACATTTGGATCAAAACAGTTGACTTTTAGCAAGATTTTTCAATTTTTGGGCTTTCTGACCTAGTTTTTACCTCATGTAACCCATATACAAACCTGACCTTAAATCATCATAACAATCTTTCTGACCAATTTCCTGGAAAATATGACTGAAACAACAGCCACTAGTGTTTTAACAAGGCTTTTCGATATTTTGGCTGTGTGACCTGGTTTTTGACCCAAAATGATAAATAATTTCGACCCTTACCTCGAAATCACCAAAACAACCTTTCTGACCAATTTGCAGGACGTTTGAATATTTACAATAGCCTATAGATTATTTGCAAGGGTTTTTTCCATACTTGGCAGTGTGACCTAGTTTTTGACCCAAAATAATTCATTTTTGAACTCGACGTATAAATCATCATAACATATTTTGGACCAATTTCCAGAACATTTGGTTCAAAACAATAGCCTCTAAAGTGTTAGCAAGCTATTTCCATATTTTGGCTGTGTGACCTAGTTTTTGAATCCAAGTGAACCACATTCAAACTTGACCTACAAATAATCAAAACAACATTTATGACCAATTTCTAGAATATTTGGACTAGAACAGAAGCTCATAGAGTGTTAACATAGTTTTTCCATACTAAGACTGTTTGACCTAGTGTTTGTCTCAGGTAACCCATATTCGAACTTGACAAAAAACAAAAAACAACATTTTGACCTATTTTCTGTATATATGAATCAAAATGGTAGTCTCAAGAGTTTTAACAAGGTTTTTCCATATTTGGGCTGTGTTATCTAGTTTTTGACCCCTGGTGACGCATATACGAACTTGACATAGAAATCACCTAGACAACCTATTTGACCAATTTTCAGGATATTTGGATCAGAGCAGTAGCCTCAGGACTGTTAACAAGTTTTTCCATATTTTGGCAGTGTTACCTAGTTTTTGACCCCAGGTGAAAAATAATTGACTTGACCTTAAAATCACCAAAACAACTTTTCTGACGAATTTCCAGGATATTTGAACTCGAACAGTAACCCCTTGAGTGTTAAGAAGGTTTTTCCATATTTGGGCTCTTTGGCCTTGTTCTTGAACCTTTATGACCCATAGACGAACTTGAACCAAAGATCCTACTTAAAAGAACCATTCTGACCAATTTTCAGGATATTTGGTCTTGAACAGTAGCCCCTTGAGTGTTAACAAGGTTTTTACATATCTAGGCGCTTTGACCTAATTGTTGAGCGTTTTTGACCCATATACGAACTTGACCCAAAAATTATAATGACAACAATTCTGATCAATTTTCAGGATAATTTGGATCAAAATAGTAGTCACTAGAGTGTCAATATTTTATTACTTTTAGCTCCTGTACCTAGTTGACCCATTTTCGAATTAATCCGAGTAATAACTTAGGCAGACCTTCTAACCAAGCTAAAGGCAAATCGACAGTGGGCCGATTAATTTGGCTAAAATAGAGAATATAAGAATCCCTTAAGAAAGTCCAAAACAACAAAACTGAAAATGTTGCAGACATGGTAATGCTGAAATATTGAATTTAAAACATCCGCAGATATGTTCATACAGCGGTTATCATGGAACCTTCAATGCGACACTTTCCTGTCATTCCATGAAAAGCGGGGTATGGTCCCCAAATTAAAAGAAATCGTGCCCTAATCGAGAAAACAATGGGCAGAACTAACCAAAATTGAATTTTGAAAAGGGATCTGAGGTTACTGAGCCTGCGTATCACAGATATGACGGCAAAAGACCAAGTTTTGAACCACCCAACTAGAAAAGGCCAAATAGTTTGGAATAAAAATACCACAAACACAATAATAATGTCCTGATGAACAATCTTTAAGGGTCGGAAATATAGCATCTCTGATTGAATATATCGGGGGACTTTTTATGGCCTCATCGCGGCACAAATATGATAAACTAGAGAAAGTAAGAATCCCTAAACGCGGCACAAAAATGATAAACTAGACAAAGTAAGAATCCCTATAGAAAGTCCAAAACAACAAACTGAAAATGTTGCAGGCTCGGTTTTATTTAGCCTGTTCATGGACGGTACTGTCAAATGCAGACTACCGTCCACGCCCCAAAGCAACGGCTTAAGAAAATTCAACGTTCAAACATGAAAATGGTGACATTTTAAATTTTAAAACATCCGCAGATGTGTTTATACGGCGGTTATCATAGAACCTTCAATGAGACACTTCTCAAGCACAAAGAATATATTGGTTGAACAGAAATGAGCTTTAAGCTGTTAAAAGCAAATTAAAAATTGTTTGTATAACAGTACTGATTAAATACACAAGACCACTGTTTGCACATATGAACGCGACAGTAAAAAAAAGAAAAATAGTGTTGGTTTGAGACTACTCTTGAACGACTGTAGAAAGAACAAGCTACTATGCACTCTTCAATATCACCGGCTTAACGGAAGTTCAAAATAGTACATGGAAAAGTTTAATTTTTAACTTCGATCTCAGGTGTATTTATTCAGCCTTCTTAATGGAATGTTTTTTTTTTTGCACTGTCTTTTCATGAAAACGGCGTTGGTCCTCATGATTTAATGATTTTAGTTGATGTCTTTAAAGAGAGCATGATGCGCAGAAAATTGATATTTGAGAGTGGTTCAAGTTAATACATAGGCTGCCAACAGGCAACATATCCAAGGGGTTTTAAAACACTATTCACTAAGGAAGACTGAGACCACCGAACAAGGAAATCAAAGAATTATAGGGATAAAACAACAATAACCACAAACAACAATAATGTTGTGCTGAACAATCTTCAAGTATTGAACATTTTAAATGTACAGAGCGACATTTTACAACATGCGTATGGCGCAAGCAACGTTATTGTGGAAATTACTAGTAACTGAAAGATGAGGGCCGTTATGGTCCTTATATTGCTCACCTTACTATGAAGATTCAATACCAATTTCCAGGATATTTGGATCAAAACAGTATCCCAAAGAGTGTTAACAAGGTGGTTCCATATTTTGGCTGTGTGATCTAATTTTCTACCCAAGCTTACCCATTTCGAACTTCACATAGAGAGCATAACAATCTTTCTGACCAATTTTCAGGACATTTTGACTAGAACAGTAGCCTCTATGATGTTTTCTACTCTGTGACCCAGTTTTTGACCCTAGGTAACCCATATTCGACATTGACCTAGAAATCTGCAAAGTAACCTTTCTGACCAATTTCCTGGATATTTAGATCAAACAGTAGCCTCTAGAGTGTTAACAAGGATTTTCCATATTTGGACTTTGTGAATTTGTTTTTGAACTCAGGGGACCAATATTCAAACTTGACTTAGAAATCATCAAAACATTTTCCTGGCCAATTTCAAGGATATTTGATTAAAAACAGTAATCACTAGAGCGTTTACAAGATTTTTCTTCTTTTTAGCTTGTGATTTAGTTTTTATCAGACATGTTCAAACTCATCCGAGCAATAATTTAGACAAACATCCTTACCATGTTTGAGAGTGTTTACGAACTAAATGTGGACGGACGACGGAAATTCAACGATCCTAAAAGCTTACACGAAGCCAATACAGTTGAGCTAAAAAACACAAACTACAAAGGATCTTATATACAACAACAATTTACAATGCACTGTCACCAAACATCATTTCATAAGACAATTCAGGTTTGTCATTGCTAAAACGTGCATACACTCATGGCATAATCACGTCTCTTTTCGTTTACTCAAAATGCACTGCGTCATTGTAGGAGGTCCCATAAAACGTGGTTGCATGAAAGAAGACCGTATTGTGAAGGTGTTAATCTTGTGTTATCGTTGAATACAGCCTATGTCGTCAAAAAAAAAAACGAACAAATATTACAATACATGTATCAACCTTGACAAAGGCTTTATTCTCTACACATTCGCACGACAACAGCCACATAATAATTGATTTTTACGGATGTTAAAAGTGACAGTTATCGGATTTTCTGCAATGCAGCTTTTGCTATATCACATGGCCATCTAATTTTTTATGAAGGAAACGTGTAATCATGTCAAAAGAATTTTAAATACAGTAAAAAGACGGTATAACTTTATTCCAATTCGCCTTCTTTCATGTGGTGATATCCAACCCCATCCATGTCCATCTGAATTAATATTATACAAACAAATACTCATACTTCCCTGGATAATGATGTTTAACAAGCGAAGCCTGCACTTGTTTTGCTGAAACATGGTTAAATAAATCAGTTTCCAACAATGAAATATCTATAGATATCAATTGTTTACAGCGCAAGGATAGAAACTGAAAGGGTAGTGGTATCAGTGCTTATATCTACGAAGGATTATTCTTTCAACATGCAAAGGGACCTTGAACATGAAAAATTGGAAGCCACTTGGATACCAAAAGCTACTCGTAAACCAATACTATGCGGTGTTTTGTATAGACTAGACTTTGATTCAGGATCAACGGCTGGGGAAACCTGCAGGGTTTTCAATGTGATTATCGGCTTATGATAGTCCTATTAATGGACCGATTAGCAGGTGACCAACAAGTCACATGACGTAATCGAAATCGAAACGAAGATGCTGAATGGTGAATATATGACGCATTTTAGATTGCTTGCCAGCACATTTCTCTGATGCTCTCAGACTTCATCCACACGCAATTTGTCTTTCGGTAATCTAACACGTTGATCAAATTCACTTATCATGCAATTAGATATGTCAACGAATGTCAAGGAAATGGTGTTATGAAAGCGAGGCTTCGTAACTGTTCGTTGAGTTAAGAGTCGCCACATGGAAATTCCGTTTCTATTTTTAGAAACTAGTATGAATTATATTAAGCGCTTCAATCGAAAACTTTTAAAAAAATCGACAGACTGGAACACTGACTATATATAGACCTAGAACGCAAAGTGATTTTTAAGCTATTGTTGATAGTGTTTGCTCTACCTGTAGCGTCTATACAGAACTTATACTCTATATTTTGTTTTATTCTATCTCAAAAATTATGTTTTATTGTCATCTTTGAAGTCTTATGTTTTATTTTAAACACTTTATCTGTGAATATACCAGAATTTGAAACAAAAGCTATACTGCCCATTGATTTGATTTTCTGAGTTTCTGATACGATATCGCACTGAAAGAATTTCCAATGCAGTCAGGAGTTACAGTAGGATGAATGTTTCAGTTTACATGCAAAACGCACTCTTTGAAAAAGGAAACGCACGCTGTGGTAAAATGGACGCATGTTACAAGCTGGACGAATATGTTTAAACAAATACGCAGACGCACGCAAAACGATATACGCTTAACGTAACACAATAAACGATAAATGCTCTCACGCAAAATAAAAACATTTCTTAACATTTGAAGTAAAATATTGCACTAATATAAGCTTTTACCAACTTGAGGTCGCGGTCCTTTATACCGATTTGATTAAATGTAGATTTAAATTTGTCTATTATTGTCTAAAAGTCCTGTATTTGCGAAATATTTGCTATTTTGACTGAGTACTGGTGGCTTACAACGCTCTACGACACGTCGTGACTAATTTTTGACGCAGACTGTCGCAGACCTGTAAGGACCGTTTTATTAATGTTTGTCGTAAGAAAATGTCGCAGCTCTACGACAGGGTTGGGGCTGTCGTACGGCATTTCTGTGACGTCAAGACTTGCGATCGCTGTTTACATGTATACATGCTTAGCATATCATTTTCATGAAATAACTGTTTTCAGAACAAAAAGCATATTTCAATTTGTTTTCTTTTAATACCAAACGCTATGGACTTGCGCTCTAAATATAAGTCAGAAACAGAATGAGCAAATTGTATACATGTTCCCCTTAAATTGTCTAAGATATCGTTGATTTTAAGCAAATAGCCTAACGGTCATTCTCTATTCAGATTAATAATTTGGGCCAAAGATTTGTTTAATAAATAGAACAAAAATGTAAAGCCTGGACAAGCAAATTTCACTTAATCTACCCATATCTTTTGCATTTCACATTTGTAACAATCATTATATTTTTACTAGAATTTACATAAATTTAGATATTTCTTTGAGAAAAACTCATATGGTATAAAATAAAAGACACCAGAAAGTTACCGTGGCCATGACACTGAAAAAAAAAAGAAAAAAAAAAAGAAAAGAAAAACAGTCAATAGAATATGAAAAATATCAACAAGACAAGGCTACATTAACTAGAAGTTACCGTGAAGTTATATAAATTTAACGATAAACTGCAATATACAGTATAGATATATAAATACACAAGTCTGGACAATTTGCATGGTGTATTAATTAAGCATTTTAATTCTTTTAAAAAATCTAGTATCCGAAATGTAGCTACGTAATTTGCAATCCCGGGGTGGGATTATTTAGTATACAACTACTACATGAGATATATATATACAGTCACATTCCTCCATTTTTATATATATTTATATATATATATATATATATATATATATATATATATATATATATATATATATATATATATATATATATATATATATATATATATATATATGAAAAAAAATCCACTTTTCGAAAAAAAAAAACAACAAACAAACATAAAGTCCCTCTACATTTTTTAAAGTGAAATATTTCATATAAATTACAAGTTGGAACAGAACAAAAACATCGTGTTACGTTTCAATTGAAAAAGCAGTGCGCGTACCTTACCATCTTAACATCTTAATATAATTTTACAACCGCAATTCATTATCTAGATACATTAGAAACAGTAAATCTATATGGTTTATTATACCCCCGCACAACAAAGTTGTAAGGGGGGTATACTGGAATCAGCTTGTCCGTCCGGCCATCCGGCTGTCCGACCGTCGGTCGTCTCTCGGTTTTTTCTTGTCCGTCTAATAACTTAAGATTCCTTTGACCCACAGTCTTAATATTTGGCATGGAGGTTAGTCATGACGAGTAGATGACCCCTATTGATTTTGAGGTCGCCAGATTAAAGGTCAAGGTCACAGGGGCCTTGACTTTATAAAGCTTGTCCGCCCAATAACTTAAGATCCCTTTGACCCACAGTCTTCATATTTGGCATGGAGGTTAGTCATGATGAGTAGATGACCCCTATTGATTTTGAGGTCACCAAGTCAAAGGTCAAGGTAACAAGGGCCTTGACTTCAAAAAGCTTATCCGCCCAATAACTTAAGATTCCTTAGACCCACAGTCTTCATATTTAGCATGGAGGTTAGTCATGATTAGTAGATGACCCTTATTGATTTTGAGGTCACTGGGTCAAAGGTCAAGGTCACAGGGACTTTGACTTTAAAAAGAGTGTCCGCCCAATAAATTAAGAAACTTTTGATCCACAGTCTTCATATTTGGCATGGAGGTTAGTCATGATTAATAGGTGACCCCTATTTATTTAAAGGTCACTGGGTCAAAGATCAAGGTCACATGGACTTTGACTTCAAATAGATTGTCCACCCATTACCTTAATATTCCTTTGACCCACAGTCTTCATATTTGGCATGGAGGTTGATCATGACTATAAGGTGACCCCTATTGATTTTGAGGGTCACTGGGTCAAAGGTCGACTAAAAAAAGCTTTTCCCCTCAATTGCTTAAGAATGCCTGTCCGCAATTTATTGATTTTGACATTTTCACATTTGAAGCATGTAGAATACATAGCACTGGTATAGTTACCTCAGATTTGGCAGGGGAGTTGTCCTTGAGCTCTAAATGGCCATTGTTGATTCTGACAAAGTGGTATGCGGGGGTATTCACACCATGACAGTGGCAGTTCTAGATATTTATATTTCTTTCAATCAACGAGAAAGAACAGATAACTAGTTAGAAATCGCTTTTTTATATTGTTATTTGTTTGGGTCGTCAGACCAAACAAATTATGGTAGCGAGATTTCAGACCCTGATACGCTTATTTGCAAAATCCGAAAGTAGTCCAAACTCCTCGAACCGTTTAGTTCTCTTTATAAGTACACTATCGCCGAAAAAAGAGGAAGATCACTGCGTAAAGATTGTCAAATGACCGGCACATTTATTTTCAAACCTTTTCGGGGAAGAAAAAAATGTTCCCGAATATTTCTAAAATTGTGTAATTCTTAAAAGATATACATGATTATATTAAGCTCCATGATTATTTACATCAGTAATAAACAACAGGTTTACCGTTAACAAAATATCTCGAAATTAATAAGAGTTACAAACCCTAATTTAGAATAATATGGTTTTCTTCTGGCAGTTATCATATAACTTCCCCGTGGTCGAGAGGTTACACGCTCGTTTAGTAAGCGAGAGGTCTGGAGTTCAAATCCCAGTTAAGGCACCTTTTTTAACTTTATTTATTTATTTTTATTTTTTTAAATTGTTAATGCCATTGAATATCAGGGTTGCAATTTAATAGCCAATTTACTATAGTTATAACACTGGAAACAGCATTGGTGGCACTATACAAAAACAAATTGGTTTATGATCTCACAACCATCACCTTTCTGAGACCCAAACAAATTCAGCGCCTTCTGTGCTTTGATGTGTATACTGTTTTTTCCTCGGAAAAGACTATCAAAAATGATTATAAATGTACTCGAACCATAATTCTGGGGTTTTCTACGAAAGACGGGTGGTGACATTTCACGTTTACGAATTCATGATTTCAAGGTTTTAATATTTCATTATTTTTTGAGTGAAATATTGAATTTTTAAATCGTGAATTCGTGAATTTGCGATTTCATAATTTCGTGATTTCTCTTAAAAAAACCTGAAAAAATGAAATAATGAAATCGTGTAATAATGAAATCGTGAATTTATGAATTCACGAATTCACGATTTCATTTTTTAATGTGAAATCGTGAATTCATGAATTCGCGATTTCATTATTTCACGATTTCACTTTAAAAAATGAAATCGTGAATTTGTGAATTCACGAATTCACAATTTCATTAATTATTTTTTTTCAGGTTTTGTGAAAGAAATCGTGAAATTATGAAATCGCGAATTCATAAGCCTTACTTACTGTTTTTAGCATGCATTTTATTTCGGATGACAAAAACAAACAAACAGACAAACAAACAAAAAAAAAACAAAGAAACAACAGTACTGAATTATTCAAGACTACCAAGTTTGTTTGGTAATTTGCAGGCATACTTATACTTCACTCTGTTAAATTTGCTAAATAAATTAGGCCATTTTAATCTTCCTAAAATAAGAGTATTTGATAAAATAAACAGTATGCCTAATTACTTCTTATAAATAGGATAGATGATCGAAGACTGCCTCTACCACTCTAATATACTTAACAACACAGACCGATCTGATAATGATCACCACCTGATTTTTTCCAACCGAAAAAATTCTGCTACATTCCAGACTGTTCCATGTGGGTTTTTTTGTCCTTTTTTTTTGGGGGGGGGGAGGGGGGAGGGGGGAGAGACATCTTATACATTATATATGAAGATCTGTTAAGAAAAATATTTGAAAGTTTTTTGTTTGTTTTTTTTTTAAACTTATTATGTATTTTAAATTCTACATTACCTGTTTATTTTCTGATTTGTTCGATTGTGAAATTAAAATAATGGATGCTTTGACCTGTTTAAAGATCCTGTAACACAATTTTTCATGGTTTTAAATCATAAATATGATAATCTAATTAAGATTTATCAATATTGTAGGTTCCAAAAGGGATTATTTATAAAGATATTACAGAATTTAACATTTCATGTAAATAAAAGGAGGTAATAAACAATTTATTTTCTTTAAAGTTTAGGTCAAATTTTACAATAAGAAATGGATGCATATATTTCAATGATTACATATAATATGCACACATATTTCCAGTACATATTTTACATATTCTTCGATGCTTGAAAATTGTTTTTTTTGCATAATGATGTACATATATATATAATTTCACTGAATGTGATAAACCACTTTGATCACAACATACAGGATCTTTAACATTATGATGAACATGTCCAGTTATACAGTTGTAAAATTTAAAATCTAAGGTATTTTGGTCAGCGAGCTAGGAAATTGTGCAACTTACAAAGTTGAAGCAATTTTTGAAATAATATTTTGTTTTAAATGTAAGGGTGTGTGTTTGTGAATTTTCAAAAATGAAAATGACAAGAATAAGGATATGCTGGGTTGTAATTGTATTTAGAATGTTACATTTTGACCTGGGACAAGAAGATAAACAACAGAATCATAAAAATTCAGGTAATAATTTTTGTACAAGTCTATAAACAAAATATATTTCAGGTGCCAGCAGTTACTTTAATTAACTTTATTCTGAACAATGTTAATTTACATCCTATCTTTCCCTAGAAAAAAATATTTGAAAATGTAAATTGTGTCACCAAAAGTGTAGCTTAATTAATACAAATAAAGAGCAATTCTATGGATATTTCAGTACCTGTACAGGCTGAAATAACTTAAATATTGTGTTGCTTTATATTTTTTGAATATATGCATAAAAGCAGTCTTGAGGAGATGATATTAAATGCAATTGTAAGAATTAAAGGTCGTAATTTATTCCACATCTTTCATAATGAACTATGAAGTTTTGTCCTTCACAGTAAAAACACACATCTAAAACATTCCTTCTGGAAACAAAGCAAAGGACTAAAGCAGACACTGTTAAAAAATAAAAGTTGAAATAATCAGAATGATATTGAAAGAAATTTTTTGTTTAATAAATTAAGTCTCTTTCTAAATTTAACCTTAATGCGAGTTGATTTACAATTATAGGGCTTATTTTATATATTTTTAGCTCGACTTTTCAAAAAGATAATAAATAGAGGTATTGTTTCAGTCATGTCGCCGTTGCCGTTGCTGTTGCCGTATGCAAACTCTCTCTCTCTCTCTCTCTCTACCTACCTACCTACCTACCTACCTATTGCATTGGAAGTTTTTTGATGTTGTTGAGACCCTTAAAGGGTAACCCCTTTTATTTTGAACATAGATAAATACATACATACAAACATACTTATCATGAAATGAAGAAATGAAAATATATTTCAAGCTGTCCCAATATTTGTCAAAAATATCTACCTTGTTTATATTTTTTGTGTGTTTCTCTCTCGATTTTGTATTGGTACTTAATATAATGCTTTGCAATCTCTAAAGACGGACGGTCTTTTAAAATTCATTTTATTATAAAATATGTACTTCTTTACAAATAAAAGCAAAAGATTGGTTTCATAATCAGCATTTTATATGCCTAAAAGAAATTATATTCTTTTCAAATGCAAATGAGTATTTTCAAAAAGACCATGAATCATATCGGCATGAACTGTCACAAAAAAGGTGTTCCAAGCTTTCAATTAATTTGTTGCAAAAACTGCAGTTTTGATTATCGTTGTATAGTAATTTATACAAAAGTTTGTTTGCGCCAAGTATGCTTCTGTGTACAATTTTGTATTGAAACAATTTTAAATTCGTATTTTAGTGGTGTCAAAATAAGTAAAAACAATTTGTTCCATTCTTTATCTTCAAATTTAGTGTTAAGTTTTTGTTCCCATTTAAGTTTACAAACAGCTGTACACTTATTTGATTTCAATATGTTATGCATCGGTTGTGAATCTTTTTGTATTTTCTTAAAATCTGAGAGAGTATTTGTGGAATACAATGTCTTGAAACATTTTTTTAAACTATTAATAGAACAACCAACACTTTTAAGAAATTTAACTACTGCGTTACATATGCCTTGAAAATGTAAAAAATTAGCACTCAAATTATAAATTTTATTGAATTTATGGATCTCATATAAATCTCCATTAAACAAGTCTCCTGTTAAACAAGTCACCTATACACTGAACACCAGCATTAAACCATGAAAATATACCTTTTACAAAAATATTTGGGTTATAAAATAATGGATATTCTAACAATTTATCAGAACAATTAATTTTTTTTCACATAATTGAACAAAAGCATTTAAAGTATCTTTCCAAAATAAGTTTTCACAGTATTTTGCTATGCTAATGAGAGCCACAATTTAACAATTTATTTATATCTATTAGTCTAGAAACAATATCTAGGCATTTTCCGTTGCTCGTAATGGTTCGTCTAATGCAGATATAAAGGCATTTAAATCTATCATGTCAAGCCCTTCATCCTTTTTATCTTTTATCAAAACGTCTTTTTTAACTTTGTATGGACCTTGTCATACAAAGTCAAAGAATTAAGTTTCTAATGTTGAATATAAGATTTTGGAGGATTAAGCAAAGAAACAAATAAGTAATTAAAGAGTAACAGTACAAGAGTTTTAATGACAACTATTCTTCCAATTGGTGTAATTATTCTCCTCTTCCACATTTTAAAAATAAGTTCTGCTTTTGCAATTTTAGATTTGTATTTTAGTCAAGCATTTTTGACAAATCTACAAGAAAGTCAAAAGTCTACAAGCATGTCAAAATTTTGCTGATTACAAGATAATTTCCATTTTGTTTTTATACTATTTGCACTATTGTTTTCTTTCCAATTCAGACGACTTTTATTTTGTCAAAACTAATTTTCAAACCTGAAATAATAGTAAATGTGGACACTGTGTCTAAGGTTTCATTAAAGAAGAGGCCGAACCATCTAGAATAATTGTAATATCATCTGCAAGTTGAGATAGCTTATGTTCTACCATGTTCATTTTAATTCCTTTAATATTGTTATTTGACCTAATTTTCTGCGAAAGTATTACCCTGTTTCTTCAAGTCTGATTATACCCTCCTGTATTTGATAATGTTGGAATGTTTATATCTTTAACAAAGTTTAAAAACATATTATCCTCTAAGTCATGTGAGGTACACGTATATAATGATTCATAAAAAAGTGCGGTTTCGTTTAAGATTTCTTTTTGTTTTGTTATTAAAGAACCATCGTTTTTCATGATTTTTGTGATACATTTTTTTAACATAATTGCATTTTTCAAGATTACTAAATAATGTACTTGGTTTATTTCCATCAATTACCTAGTCAACTTTTGCTCTCAATATGTAATCTTGAAACTTATTTTCTTGTATAATATTCAATTCGTTACTCAGCTGTTCGAGTTTTTCATTATTTTAGATAATTTCTGATTGTTCCAGCATTTCAATATCTTTTTTTATTTGTATTTCCCTTTCATTACTTGCTTTTTTCTTATAAGAACCGTAGGATATGGATCAAGTTTAAGTTCCCTAAAAGGATCAGTTAACCTTTTTTCTTCCATGTGTTTTTAAAGAGTTGATCTTGCATTTTTATTATTTATATTTTTACAGTTATAATAATCTTAATCAGGATTTTGCACCAAATTGAAATCACCACAAATGCAATGCGAGTCATTTCCTGTATTCTAAACGACCTTAAAAATGTTCTCATAAAATGACGGATTGTCGGAGTTCGGTCCGTATAACGATACTAAAGTAAATCTTATTTCTCCAACAGATAAGTCCAGTATGACATAATTTCCAATATCATCAACTAAACTTTTATGTATTTTGTAATCTAGTGACTTTGAGAAACATATTGCAACTCCCATAGAGTTTGAAGATGAACACCTTATAAAACATTCCGCATTCCACCGAGTATAAATGGTGTTAAATTGACTGTGTAGAAAATGTGTGTCTTGAAGACAGCAAATATCACATTTTGAATCTTTTATGTACTGAAATACTTGCAGTCTTTTCTTAAAGGGATACTCAGGCAAATAAATGACAAAAATATTAAAATGATTTAATGTACTCAAATCAATTAAGCTAAAATGACATTATTTTTTAAAAGTCCCAGCATGAATTTCTGTTTAAATTCTATATACATGTTTTTCGGGTCTGAAGCGTACATATATCTAGATAGATATATTAAACGAAATTTAGACGCCGACAGAATCACCGAGTAGTTTTAAAACAGGTCATGTGACTTGTGTTACAAAAACAGATATTGTGGATATTGTATGATTGAAATGAGTATAAGTCATTCATTTGACATGTTCTTTATTTTCTGTGACAACTATTGTGAAATCTTAACGCTCTAACCTGACCCACGCGGGTCAAGTTAAGAAATCACCATTTTATTCTTTATAAGGAGCAAAGTTTTGTTCCTATGACTGCCTAGTGTATTTATTTTGAGGACATTTACAGAATAATGAATGGAAAAATAAAAACGAGGAAATAAAAATTTTGCCTGTGTCTCCCTTTAATACCTTGTATGCCACTGGAATTAAGAGATAAGATTTTTAATTCTCTCATCTTTTTTTAGTAAGACAAGTTGTTTGACTACAGAACAAATACAAAGAGATAATAAATACAGAAATATTGTCACAGGCAAACTAAAACAACAAAAACACATCATATTGTACACAATTTTTTTTTTTAACTTAACACGATTTTCACAACGAATCAACTAAAACAAACTATATTTACATTCAGATATGGTAAACATGTATTCAGTTATTTAGGCGGCTTATCCTAGCTAACATAGCACTAGATAGAATAAAAATGTTGGCTTTAGTAATTTCAGAAAGTTCAAGTTCAATATTTTTTTAAAGTCCGAAATTACTTCTCAATGCAAAATCGAAAAGGAACGAAACGACTGAGAAACAATTTGTAAGACTTCTTTTTTCAACGTTCATGGGAAAAACGAAAATAAATAAGACAATGAAAATCAAAATGTGACGCCATACTTTTACTGAGTTGTCCGCAAAAGTTTATTTCTCGATGTAATGGAAAACGAAAAGCCTAAGAAGTAAAAGTATAATTATAGGACCTTTTTAAACAATATTTGAAATGACACTTGTATTAAAATATATAGCATTACATAGAGAGTGATTTCTACATAAACAATCACTAGTATTTATTTAATATTATATTTATTTATATCATTTTATGATATTTCTTTTTTATGATAAAAGCAAAAAACTTGTTAATGAATATATAATTATTTTTAGTTAATATATTATACATTGTATACTAAACGTGTTACTCTGTGATGTTATTATTCTTGCAAGTTTACAATAATATTGCCTTAAACGATCAAAAATATTAACAAAATCAACGCTATCTAGTTACAACCTTAGTTTTTTAATGTGAAAATGTTAGTATTTATTTATAATTATTCTAAAAGTAAGATGTCTAAAAGTAAGAGGTGAAAAAGATAGTATGTATAAACAACATTAACAGAGTTTAAAAAGCTACTTGACAGATGACAAAAAGGAAAAAAAAGGAAGAAAAAAACACAATATTAACAATATCAAGTTATCATCAGCGTTCGTAGCCACGGCTGAAATCAGATAATATTCTACACCATAGGACGATAACCAGCCTTGTATTTACAGAAGAAATACGCAAGAGAATGTATTGTTTATTTAATACATTTCATTTTCTTCTTTTTTTATATTGCAATTTGAGAAACTGCTTTTTTTAATTTTATGTATTGGCTTGATAAAGAAGTGGATACTCTGTCAAGCAACAGTGCAATACGAATACGGAATATGTTTCACTGCAGTGAAAAAATGTTTTAACAATGACAATACGGAAAATGAAAAAAATACGCATTTTATTTCATATCATTTTCTTATAATTCATAAGTTTATAATAAAAACATATATTTATTTCTCAAAAGTTAGAGTGAAATTATATACTAAGAGATTGCAGTTTTTATACATTTTGTATTTTTTTATATATAATAAGAAACAAGATCTCCGTCGTTGTCATCTTTTTAGTTTATTGTTTATATAGCACATTCTTCATCCAGGATAAAGAAATCGGTCAAAGGAATTAGCTTTAATCTCGTAACGATTCACTTGTTTATACAAAATATGTTTTTCATTTTGAAAATAAGTGATGGGTCATTTGGCCGCTGCTGCATAAGACAGTCCTGTTTTGGAATACTGCGTACGAGCTTGGATTGTTGTTTGAGTCATAGAACTATTTGACTGTTTAGATGTAAATGGTTATCATTGGGTTTTGCTCTAATCCTGAGCATGTGTTTCATCCTTGATTTAACCAATAGCGGTAGTTTTTAAATTGCAATTAATATTTAAAATTTAAAATCCCTGTGATGCATATTTCACGTAAATTTTTCCTTCAAACGACCCGCTTTTTCAACATTTGACTTGTATTTTACACAACACGATGCCAACATATCCGCGTTCATTTTCGTCAAATTTTCGTTGACAAACATCTTATGTTCTTTCAGTGCTTTGACTTTTTGAAAACTTCGACTTTTGTTTGGCGTCTTACAAATTTAACTATAATTGGCCTATGCCTCCTCTATGAACCTCTACTCTCTTAGTCATTGCACTAAGGAAACTTACTTTTATTTCATTCATTTTATCTTCGATAATTTTCTTTATGAAAGTGGTACTAGTATCATCTTTTGATAGGAGTGTTGATAATTGAATACTGATGTCTGTTAGCTGCTTTTCAAATTTTGTTTCGTATAATGTTCTTCCTTTTTCTCATTTTTAGTAATTACATTCCTTTTGATAAAGCCAAGGGATTTGTTTGCATTGGAAGTTATTCGATATATATGTGTATTAAATTTAAGGTCAGCAGACAAATGTAGTCCGAGATATTTAGCATTTGAGACCAATTCTAGGACTTTGTCATGGAGCATATATTAGTGTTTAATCATGGTTTTATTTTTATTGATATGGATGACTTGGCATTTTAAGGGTTAAACTCCATGCCCCATTGCTTCTCCCACAGAACCATATTGTCTAGATCATGTTGGGTTTTTGGGGTCTAAAGAGGAATTGTTGGTTAGGTAATGTGTCGTCTGCAAATACTCTGACTTGGGATTTAAGGAAAGAAGATGGTAGCTTGTTGATAGATCTATATAGAAAGAAACAGAGGGGCCCTAGGACTGAGCCTTGCAGCACTTCAGAGGTAACTGAAACTTCAGATGAGCAGTCATTATCCACAACTACTGACTGTCTACGGTCAATAAGGAAGGACTGTTTCCAGTTTAGAATTTGAGGACAAACACTATGTTCTTGAAGGGTATCTAAGAGTTTAAGATGGTTTACTTTATTGAAAGCTTTAGAGACGTCAAGTAGTATGAGATCTGTTTGTTTGCCATTTGAAAGGTTGTTCACAAGGTAATCAGTAAGTTCAATGAGCTGTGTCTCACATGATCGTTATTCTCTGGATCCATGCTGAAGATCATAGAGTATGTTGTAAAGTGAGAGGATAGTTGAGAGGCAGCTATATGTTCAAATGTCTTACAGAGGATGCAAGTAAGAGAAATTGGGCGATAGTTTGCTGGATCACTTGTATCACCTTTTTGGTAGACAGGGCATTCTCGTACGTTTCCACCAGTCCAGTCATGTGGAATATTACCGGTGGTCAGGGATTTTTGGAAGAGAACTGAAACGATGTAAACAATCTCTTCTCTAAGCTCTTTGAGAATTTTTTTTTTTACATTAATTTATTTTCCTCGTCAATAGGTATATGCAGGTCGAGGATATCCTGCTCTATACCGTACATTATATTTGTGTATATAAAAACATATAAAACATATGAAACAATATAACAGTAACAAACATATGTATTGCAGGCGTTATGACCAATATACAATTACAACCATATTTACCAATGTTACATATAATCATATGTTATATATTATTCAGTTAACAAGGAACTAAATTATATATTTGTTTTTTATATGAAAAAAGAAGAAGAAAAAAGTGAAAGAAAAACTGGTTTTGCAAGTAATATATTTTTGATCATTTAAACTTCAGGCTATCGTTTTCAGCTTTACAAGCATATGAAAGGTTAACTAAGCTCTATCTTTTGACAAAAAAGAATCCAGGTCTTATTGAAGGTATCTAAATCATTTTGGTAAATTGCTTTCTCTCTCAAAATTATAAATTGGTATTTAATATACTGATGTGCTCTTGTAATATTTGGTTCTTGTTCTTTTACTCTACAGTTGTAAATATATCTTTTCAGAAAAAGGAAAATCGTATTTATTGCAGTTGAATTACTATCTATCAAACCAAGGATAAAATTACAACAGTTAAGCAAAGATCTAAAAATGCCGTACTTTTCAAAAACAGAAAATATTAAATTGTTTGTTATCGGACAAAACCAAAACATGTGTTCTAATGTTTCCTTCTTATTTTTACAAAAACTACAGAGTTCGTTATCTTTTAATTTCATTTTAAAAAGTAATGAATTAGTTGCTATTATTCTATGATTAATTCTGTACTGAAACCATTGTAGGCCAGAATCATTTGATATTTTAAAAGGTAAAGAAAAAATGTAACTCCAATCATCTTCACTTAAAGTTACATTGAGCTTTTCACACCATTTTGATATACAAGTAGGTATTATCTTGGTTTTAATAAATGCCTCATACCTAGGATGAGTACCCTTAGTAAATTTTAAAATAACTTTTAAAAAAGGTGGTATAAAAGGTCTATGTAGGACATTGCATGTTCTATCATAAGATGAAAGGAAACTGGATACACTATTTACAATACCAAGATAATGTATAAAGTTAGAATTTATGTTATATTTGTCATTAAATTCATTTAAACTATAAAATTGTCCATTTGATTTCAAAAGATCACCTATGACATGTACACCTGCATTAAACCAGTTTTTAAAGAACACTGGTTGATTGCCAATAGTTATTAAAGGGTTATAGAAAATTGGATGAGAATATAACTCATTTTCATTTGTTTCTACAATTTTACAGAACATATAATATGCATTCAAAGTGTCCTTCCAAAAATCATTATTTATCTCACTAACCTTTTTTTCTAAATACCCTATACCACAATTAATTAATTTCTCTATATCAAAAATTGAGCATGCCAAACCTATCCATTTACCATTATTGACTAAAATTCTTCTTATCCAAGATATCTTTAAAGAGTAAATATATGCTTCAACGTCTATCATTCCTAGACCACCTTTATCAATACTTTGTCTAAAGACCTCTTGCTTAATTTTACATTGACCATGCCAGACAAAATCTCTGAAAGTTTCAGTTAGGTCTTTAATTATATAAGGACTTGGATTTGGCAGAGTTGTAAATAAATGTGTGAATATTGATAACAATAAAGATTTAACGACTACGATTCTTCCGATTGGAGTTAAATTTCTTCGTTTCCAATTGGATAATACTTTCCGCATTTTATTCATATTTTCATCATAATTAATTGTCACCATTTTCTTAAGTTCTACATGAAATTTTATACCTAACATATCAAAAGAAGACTGGTTCCAAGATAATTTCCATTTAGTTTTAATGCTATTTGTACTATATTTAAGTTTACCAATCCAAACAATCTTGGTTTTATCAAAATTAACCTTAAGACCTGAAAATAAAGAAAAATCTGCAAGTGTGTTTAGGACTTCATTTAAAGACTCATCAGTGCTATTAAGTATAACAGTTGTATCGTCTGCAAATTGAGATAATTTATGTTCAATACCATTTATTTTAATACCTTTGATTTTTTCATTTGATCTAATTTTTATGGATAATATTTCTGCACATAAGATAAAAATGTAACAACTTAAAGGGTCTCCTTGACGACAGCCCCTTTGAATTTTAATAAAGTCAGAAAGAAAACCACACTGACTTATTGTAGATACACTATCTTTATACAATATAGTGAACCATCTTTTAATATCGTTTCCAAAGTTAAATAAGGTTAAAGTTTGTAACACAAAATTCCAAGATAATGAGTCGAAAGCCTTTTCAAAATCTATTAGAAGAAGTAAACCAGGAATATCTTTTTCTTCTGTGTAGTTCATAATATCATAGATTAATCTAGTATTTTTGCCTATAAATCTGCCTTTAATAAAGCCTGTTTGATCATTACTAACTATTTTATCTAAAAATTTCTTTAACTGATTTGCAATGCAGCCTGATCCTATTTTATAGACGCAATTTAACAGAGTAATTGGTCGCCAGTTTTTTAAATATTTTCTAGTTTTTTCTCCTTTCGGAATACATGTGATGATTCCCTGAGTTTGCGTAAGCGACAAAGACCCTGATGAAAAAAGCATAATTTAAAGCCCTACAAACAAAAATACCAATACGGTTCCAAAAAACTTTATAAAAGTCTGCATTAAAGCCAGAAGTTCCTGGACTTTTATTGGTAGCCATATTTTTTAAAACATTTGACGCCTCATTTATTGTTATTGGTCCCTCTATAGATGCAGCATCATTTTCTGATAATTTGGGGAAAGTTCAGCTGTCAATAAAATATTTGAAAGTTTCATTTGAATTTTCTATGTTGTTTGCTGAATATAGTTTGGAATAAAAAGCCGAGATTTCTTTGAGAATGTCCGTCTGATTTGAAATTTCTGTTCCATCATCATTAATTACACTGAAAATTGTTTTTGTTATATAATTACTCTTTTCTAAATTACAGAACAATTTGCTTGGTTTTTCACCATCAATAATCCAATCAACTTTTGATCTTATCATAAAACCTTTAAGTTTTTCATTCTGTATCTTATTTAGTTCTTCTTTTAAGTTATTTAATAGCTCAACTTTATCAGCAGAAAATGAATTTTCCAAGTTTTCAATCTGTTCTTTAATGACTATTTCCTGTTTATTTGATTCTTTCTTTTTATATGAGCTATATGAAATAGATTTTCCTCTAATTTCCATTAATAAGGTGTCCAGAAATAACTGATCATTTATTGTTAGTTGCAAGTCTGACGGATTTATATCTAAAATGTTTTCATAATTATATATCGGAACAGCATATTGGATGATAGTTTTATCTATTATCTTATTAATTTCCTTTAGATAATCTAAATCTTTTAAAAGTGAATTATTATGCTTCCACAATCCTTTACCATGATCAAAACTTACAAATTTCAGTTTAAGTAGAATTATAGAGTGATCAGAACGAAAACTTGGTTTAATCATAGTATCTACTACACTTGTAAAAAGAATAGGGGTAACCAAAAAGAAATCTAATCTTGCTTGTTGAAAGGGGTTTGTTCTTCGCCAAGTGAAACGCTTAATTGTTGGAGAAAAGATTCGAAAAGGGTCAGTAAGTTCTCTTTTTTGCATTTCATTCAGAATGAAGGCGCGTGCTTTTTTATTATTTATATTTTTATAATTATCATAGTCCAATTCAGGGTTTATAACTAAATTAAAATCTCCGCATATCAGGTGATCACTGTTTCCAATTTGATCTATCTTATCAAAAATATTTTCATAAAAAGATTGATTGTCCTCGTTAGGACCATATAATGTAACAAGAGTGAATCTCGTTTCACCTATAGTAATGTCAACAATTATATAATTGCCATACTCATCAACAATCTCTTGGTTTACTTTGTAATCAAGTTTATTCGAAAGAAAAATCCCAACACCCCTTGAGTTTGAACTAGAAAAGCTTAAAATACATTTTGAGCCCCATTCTGTATAAATATCTTTCAATTGGTCCTGGTGAAAATGTGTATCCTGCAGACAAAATATATCACATTTAATTTCTTTTAAATATTGAAAAACTTCTTGTCTTTTTACAAAACCTTGGAGTCCTCTACAGTTTACAGATAAAATAGACAGATCAGTCATTAGTGCAAAAATAACAAATTACCTTCAAAATCAGCCTTAACTCAAGCCAGAAGTATAACATGTTTAACATAGAATAAAAAAGCATAACCATTAAGTAAATATGAATGAAGAAAATTAAAGAAAAAGTGACGTGTTCGTGGAAATCGAATCAATAAAATTGGATATAAGAACTTTTATAAAGAAAATGTACAAATGTTTTCAAAAAGTTACAATCATCATTTTTATACCTAGTATCACTTCGTTCCAAGACAGATGTCACATAATACAGTTTTGAAAATTACAAAAAAAAAACTACACATTTCTTGAAACATTTTGGTAACAGCATTAAGTTACAAGATGCAGCATTACTCCTTTATCTAAAATGCAAATTTCAATAAACAGTATAAACAAAAATCTATGGTTACTTTGAAGTACTTCTTATTAATTAGAAAACATATACAATTTATATTAATTAGAAAACATAAATATATATTAAGTTGGCAACACTCAAGCACTGGTAAGTATTTCAAGATGGTAGAAGTCCATACTTGAAAGTAGCTCAACTTGCTAGTAATCATATCCTAAAAGGTATCTCATGTAGGTAGCACATTTGAATATATAGATTGCATCAATTTGGTAACTTTCCAATACTCAAAGATACTTCAGGTTTGTTACATATATAAAAAAGTAGTTCATTATAATACTTAAAAGTACATCAAATTTGTAACACTCCTAAAATAAGAATGACTTCAAAAATGACAATTCTTTTATAATTATTCTACAATTTGGTAACTTTCTCAAAGATACTTCAAGTTTGTAAAATATATAAAAAAAAGTAGTTCATACCTTAAAAGTACATCAAATCTGTAACACTCGCATAGTAAGCAGTACTTCAACATGACAAATCTTTTATATTTATTCTACAAGTTAATAACACTCGTATACTAAAGGTAATTTAAGTTACCGACAGTGGTATCTTAAAAAGTATCTCATGATGGTCGAATTCATGTAACTTTGAGTGCACAGAACTTCAAGTTATTAACTCTTATATACTTAATTGCTACTTCAAGTTAGTATAACTTGTATACTAAAAAGTACATCAGATTGGTAACACTCTTTTGTTTAAAAGTACTTTAAATAGGTAACTCTCATAAATACACTTATAGTCATTTAAGTTGGTAACTCCTAAATACACATAAACCGAATAGTACTACAAATTGGTGCAGTAAATTTTCTTTAAAGTACTACAAATCATCCTTTTTATACCTAGTATCACTACATTCCAAGACAGATGTAACATCTGAATAATTTGTCTAATGTTGTCAGAGCCAGCAGCTTTGTTTGCATTGAGGTTGACGAGGAGCGTTAGTACACCTGTCTTACTGATGATAATGTCATTCATTTGTGGGCATTGACAATACTTTCTTTGGTCCATGAGTCTCAGTCTTTGTATGCATTGATCTTTAAGTGTTAGTGGTATAATTGGTGAGAAAACTGACTGAAATTGCTTGTTAAGAATGTTTGCTTTTTCAGTGTTATTACTTTTGAGAGAACCTGAATCTTGGTCTTTGAATAGAAACACTCTTCGTGAATCTTGTTAAAGGTTTTTATCAGTGTGTATAGTTTTTTGGTACAGACTTTAGGAGGGCAGACATAAAAGATATTTCTGTGGATATGATGTCATGATCTGATATGCCAGGTATGACATTGACGTTGTGAACAAGAGTGTGGTTTGAAATGAGAAATAAATCAAGAATATTGTCATTTCGTGTACTTTCATTAACCATTTGTACAAGGTTATGATCCTCAATGATGCTCAGGAATTCATCATACACATGACTTGTGTTTAAGCCTTCTTTAAGGTATGGTATATGTTCACAGACCCAATTTAATTTTGGGAGGTTAAAATAGCAAAGGAGTAACGTGCAAGTTCAAGGGACTTTTCAAATTCTAAAATGCTATTCATATCAAGTTCTTGTGGTTTGTTTGTTTCATTCTATGCCTTTTCCAAAAAGTATTTCAGTCATATAGGCGGGTAGTTTCCTAACCATCAGTCCTGGAGAGTAACATCAGTACTAGACTACCTTCCTCCGTGCTAAACTACCAAAGCATATTCCGGGGATCGAACCCACGCAAGAGAGGTAATTGGATTAGAAGTCACCGACCATAACCCCTCGACCACGGAGGCGGTAATAAGATGCCAGAAACACTGACTTACTACCTTTTATTTCTATTTTTATCCAAATTATTTCACAGTCGGTGTTAAGTTATGGTTGTTCACTTGGTAGGAGGTTGTTTTTAACAAGGATAAACACTTCACCGCCCTTACCTTTGGGTCTGTCACGGCAAAAAACTATGTAGCCAAGATTTCATTGTTATAATGTTCTTTATTTAGTCATGGCTCTGTGGCTGTGACTATATCTGGGTTTTGATCTATTAATAAATTTAGTAATCCCTGTTTTTGTTGACTATTGACTGGCAGTTTATGCATAAAATTTTCAGTTTGGATACATAATCAATTTTGAGTGTTCGATCATAAATAACACCCTTTGGGATTTTTCAGAAACACAGTGTTTCCCAACTACCCACAGGTATACTTGTAAGAAACCCAGATAATCCTCGCAGGTATCAGTGCTATACACTGGACATGTAAAGAAGCAATGGATTTATTAAAAAAAGAGCTAGGGAGCTTGCAACTTTGTAGGTTATCCTTGATCGCCCGGTCTTAAGAAAATCAATCAACTCATACTTGGCCACAACAACCCTTAGGACTAGACCTTCAAGTAGACCAGACTATCTTTGACCTTTATTCATGACGACCCTGACCTTCAAGGTCAACTATCTAAATTTTGCTTGTTTTTTGCTGAGCTTTGCTAAAAGTGGCTAAAACTTATTGCCCTTTGTTATTTTTCAAACTTAATTTTTGTCCAGAGCATAACTCAAAAAGCCTTTCAGATATCAAAATGGAACTTCATAGGTGGATAGAGCTTACTCAGAAGGTGTGCAGTGCACAATAATAAAAACTCTACCTTTCATAATGTTTTAGTCATTGACCTTTGTTATTTTTCTTACGTATTTTTTCACCTGACTGGAGCGTAACTCAAAAGTCTTTGAGATGTCAACATTAAACTTCATAAGTGGACAGATCTTATTGGGGAGGAATGCTATGCGGAAGAATGATTATTCGACCCTTAATAATTTTAGTTTAGTTATTGCCCTTTAATATTATTCATACCTTTTGCTCGGAGCTTATCTCAAAAAGTATTAGAGGTATCAACTTGAAACTTCATAGGTGGATAGATCTCATTGAGGAAGAGAGCAGCACACAAGAAAAATAACCTATCCTGCATTATTTTTCAGTTATTTCCATACTAAATATTTGTCCAGAGTATAACAGATATCAACATGAAATTTCATAGGTGGATAGATCTCACTCAGGAGGCGTGCAGTGCACAAGAATGATCACTATACCCTTCATGGTTTATTGAGTTATTGTCCTTTTTTAATTTCATACTTATTTTTTTTCCTGAGTGGAGCATATCCCAAATATCTTTGAGGTGTTAACATGAAACTTCATAGGTGGATTTATCTTATTGAGGAGGAATGCCGGAATGCTATGCGCAAGAATGATAACTCTACCCTTTATATTTTTTAAGTTATTGCCCTTTGTTATTTTTCATACTTTTTGTCAAAAAGAGTAAGAGGCATCAACTTGAAACTTCATAGGTGGATCGATCCAATTTGTTATTTTCAGCTATCAGTATTCACATAGGTTTCAAATCTGTAATCACTTCAGCCATCAGTTTTCAATACCAAAAGACCTCTTAAAATTGAGCGGGGGATTTCATGTTAAATTGGCTCTTGTTATTTTTTAATGAATTGTATTCAAACTTGAACATAATTATCTTTTAAGATAGACCTACAAAATGATCAGAAGACATTGACCTTCACTTATAAATGACCTTGACTTTGAAGGTCAAATTAATGAAATTTTCATTTTCATGCTGTAACTGGCTCTTACTTTGTTATTATTGAATGAATTGACATCATATTGTAACAGAACATTGTTCATGATAAGACATTCATGTATTTAATTCCAATTAATCTTGACTTATTCATAACCTTGACATTGAAGGTTCAATTATTGAAATCTTTACTGATTTTTGCCTTAATTGACTGTTACTTGGTAATTATTAAATGGATACTCTTCATATTTGAACAAATCAACCATTTGTACAAGATCTTCTAAAAGGTTGACCTGACCTCGACCTTGAGCTATAAATCACCTTGATTGTCAATGTCAAATTATTAAATTTTGGTTAAATTATCCTAACTTGTTATTTATGTACTGATTTTATTTAAACAAAACTTGCTACCAAACAAACATATTGGTGATCTTGACCTTGAATTGACTGTAAATGTCAAATTAATAAAATTTTCTTTATTTCTGTAACTGACTAAAACTTTGTAGATTTAATATATATTAATGATTTAACTTCATATTAGGACACAACATCTTTTATTTAGGTCAGGACGTTCATGTTTATCAAACTCAAATTGACCTTGAATCATCCCCTGATTATTGCTATATTGGCTGCAACTTTGTAAAAAAACCCATAGATTGCTTTCATACTTGATCAAAACTAACTTTTGGACAAGGCATTCTAAAAGTACAACCATAAATTAATACAATTGTATTTTGGACCTGTAGAAAACTACAGTTACATGAGTTAATTGACATATTTCGTTCAAAGTACAGGTGTAAAGACGCATGTATTTAAAAACAAAAACACCTGTAATTTTTAAAAGAAAACAAGAAATTTAGAAAGACACATATGCTCCCCTTTCTAGCCCTTGACTCACATTATTGGTAATTTTGTTATAGAAACTTGCCATAAATGGGTACATGGAAGTGCTCAATTTTGGAAAAAAGAAAAATAATGAAGGCTTTTGATAAATAGTTTTCAAGATATTGAGCGGAAACCATACAGACATTAAAGGCCCCTGTTACCTTGACATTTGAACTAGTGACTCCAAATCAATAGGGGTCATCTAATAGTTATGACCAATCAATATTTGAAATATGAAGACTTGTGATAAGATAATAAGCGGAAACCATACTATCATTCAATAATCCTATGACCTTGACCTTTGAGATAGTGACGCCTAAATAAATAGAGGTCATTTACTAGTTATGAATAATCAGTATGTGAAATATGACGATTTTGTGATAAATAGTTTTAAAGATAATAAGCGGAAATCATTTAATGCCCCTGTGATCATGACCTTTGAACTCATGACCCCAAAAGCAATACAGGTCATCTGCTGGTTATGACCAATCACTATGTGAAATATGAAGACTTTGTGATAATTATCTTTCAAGATAATGAGCTGAAATAATACTATCATTCAAGGGCCCTGTGACATTGACCTTTGACCTGGTGACCCCAAAATCAATAGGGGTCAACTACTATTGATGATAAATTAATATGTGAAATAAGAAAACTTTGTGATGAATTGTAACCAAGATAATGGGCGGACACCATTCTGTTATTTAAGGTCCCTGTGATGTGACCTTTGACCTAGTGACCCCTAAATCAATAGGGTTATCTACTAGTTATGACCAATTAGTATGTGAAATATAATGACTTTGTGATGAATTCTTTTTCAAAAAAGTCAGCGGAAACCGTTCTGACACGAAAGGCCCCCGTGACTTTAACTTTTGACCTAGCGATTCCAGAATCACTAGTGATCATCTACTATTAATGGCAAATCACTATGTGAAATATGGATACTTTAGAATGAATACTTTTAAGATAATCAGCGGAAACCGTTCTGACTTTATGGCTCCTGTGACCTTGACTTTTGACCTAGTGACCAGAACATCAATAGGTGTCATCTACTAGTTATGCCCAATCACAATGTGAAATATGAAGACATTGTGATGAATACTTTTCAAGATAATCAGCTGAAACCATTCTGACATTTAAGGCCCCTGTGACATTGACCTTTGACCTAGTGACCCTAAAATCAATAGGGGTCATCTACTAGTTATGACCAATCTCTATGTGAAATATGAAGACTTGTGATAACTAGTTTTCAAGATAATTAGCGGTAATCATGTGGTCTACTGAAGGACAAGCCGACAGACAAACCGACATTAGCAAAGTAATATACCCCCTCTTTTTCGAAGGCGGAGGGGGGGGGGGCATAAAAATATATGGAAAATGTACTTGAGTAAATCTCGTACGGTTTCGCGGTTGTAAAAATTAAGGATGCATATTTGTAACGATATTTACTGTAAGATATCCTATAATTTTGAAATTATATTTCAGTTAACATTACAAGCATAAGCTGTACTAAAGATGGCAAGGAATGCGACCATATTAACAATGCTCGGTGTAATAATCAGTTTGGAAAATGCGAATGTTTAAGCGGCTACATTATGGATGCTGCCAAATGCAATGCAGGTAGATTCATATAAATTAATAAAGATTGTTGCAAGCATTTTTTGAAATGATGTTTATAATTTGTTTCTTTTAAGCACTGTTTTCTTTCACCAGACATCATCTTTGAGTTATCTAAATGTTTTGCAGATATTTAAACCTTGCTTTATATTTTGATAGTAACCGCTGCAAAGAAGCATCCGACGGCTCTTCCTGCACTTGGTAAGTGTTACCACTAACTGATTTATATGATTTTAAAATCATGAAAATAACCAATCAGGAGACACAGAAACGCGACAGTTTTTTCTTAAACGAGAACGTCCCTGCCCTCGATATTAAGCCAAACACACATAACAAAGAAAACATTATAATGACTATTTAAAAAATGTCTAAGAACCTGCAACAAGTGCGTTCGACATGGAACTCAAGGGCATACAATGCCTTTGAATACTTATGGACTTTAAATTTAGACGATTTCAGAGCAACAACTTTTACTTATGTGGTTTTAATAAATTTAAATGACACAGGGTATTTCAAAAGAAGGTTTCGAATATGGGGAGTTCGTATACTGTATTTATGTTCACATACTTTATTTCTGTAGGCAACTAGAAAATATTTAACTGTTTCCGGAACAAGGTATATGTCGTGTTTAAGTATTCTAGGGCATTCAATTAATATTATATATTCCAAAAGAAGTGATTCAAGATTTCTCCAGTAATCCAATGAATTAAATAGGCAATCATAAGAATGAATAGATAAAGAAAATCTTAAAGGAAAGACTAATTTGAAAATATAACTCTGATTAACATGACCACTGAAAAAAATTGCAGACTCGGTTTTAATAAACCTAGCAGTAACAAATGCAGGCTTCTATACACTTTCCACTAGCATGGGCTTGATGAGAAATCAACATTTTACAGGACAATGCTGAATTTAATTTTTAAAACATCAACAAATGTGTTCATTCAGCCTGGATTAATCATGGAATCAGTTTTGCACTGTTGTTCCATGAAAAAAAGTGTCCTTTTTTATTGTCCTTTAATTTTTAAAGAGTTATCAAAAAAAAAACCGACAAAAAAGGGTAAGAACATGTCTTTAACGAAACCAAAGTTTCCTCTAATTTCTTAAAAAAAAAATTTTTAGTTACAATTGAAAACCACAGTTCTAAAAAGGGTAAGTAATTTTGTCGCTTAAAAATTGAATATACCAGCAAGCACTGTTACACCAACTTAATTTTGGATTCATACTTTACATGTCCCCAAAATGCAAGGTCTCCCTTGAGTGATTAAAAAAATGCCTTTAGAATAAACTGGAGGTGAAATTTACTGAAAGGAGTTTAGGAAAAACCCTTTTGTGTTTGGATGTGATAGAAAAAAAAGTATGCTGCTCGATGTAAAATACATACACAAAGAAAAGATATTTTACATGTGCGGTATATTGTACTTTTTGAAAAATATATATTTTATTTAAATAATTATTTATATATTTTATATTATTTTAAATTATTTAATATTAAAAAAAAATAAATATTAAATATTATAAAAATTAATTTATAATTATTTGTGGGGAGGGTTGCTTGATAATTGGGTTTTGTGGTTTCTTATTTAATTTAAATTAAACACAAAAACACAAAATTATTAAATTAAAACATCACTAATTCGCGTCATACTTTTTTCACGGGATGGCATTTTTTAGCCAGTTTATAATTGGGGAATGAAATTTTATTCAAACACCTGAACAAGTGTTGTGCAAAAAATTTTTTCAAATTTTTTAAAAAAGAAAACTTTTTAAAAATTTTGCAAAAAAAAAAATTTTCCTTAATTTTTGGGATACTCTGAAAAATCATATTTTTTAAATGTTTTTTTTCGTTGAAAAAAAAAATTTGAGGTTTAAGTAAAAATACTTTTTAAAATTTTTAAAAATTTTTCAAAATAACATGTAGAAATTTGACTGAAACATGAAAAAATTTTTTTTTAAACACCTTATGCGATTTTAAAAGATGACATACTGTTTTTAAAATGAACAGACATATGGGTCTACGTATGGCTCATTTAAAACTGATTTTGACTAAATATATATTGTTGTTTTCTTGTGTTATACACAGCAGAAAATACATTTATATGGCTTAATGACAATTTTTGTTACCCCTAAGTTTCATTTGTTGTTTTCTTTCTTTCTTGCTTCAAAATATTAAAAAGGGTGCCGTGAACTAAGAGGACACAGTTATACTTGCTAAGAATTTAAAAATTATTGAGGGAAAGTACATATTGATAAATTTTAATCCTTTCCCCATCGACTTATCCGTAATATCATGAAGGAACGAAATACTGAGGGTACGCCTTTAAAATTTTCATGTTAAGCTGGAAAAATTGCCATAAATAAATATATGAATAGATTTTTTATAAATTTAAATGAAGAAACAAAGAAACAGATTTTCGGTATTGGGTAATTAATTTTTGCATTTTCTAGCTCGACGTATTGTTACAGCCAATCGGCATTGACTTTTTGCGGTCTGCAAACTTGTACTTTGACCATAACTGTTTTTAAGTTTCTTGTGGGTATTGCTTCATCCTTGGTTACTGAAACCCTTGGGACAGTAAACCTTTCAGAAGACCAACAGACTATAACCTTGACCTTCCATCCAAAAATTACCTTAGTCCGTCAATATCTCAAATGTCTATTTTTATTGTTTTCTTTGTTATTTTTGGCCTATAACTTTGTAATTTTAGAGTGGATTGTCTTCACACTTAAACAGAACATTCTTCAGGATAAGACCTTCATGTATATCAAACTTAAATTGACCTCGGCTCTTTTATGACCTTGACAATTTCTTTTTCTTCTGAAATATCTATGCACATAATTATATTAAAGAAAAAAATATATAGGCAAGTTGCATGTTATTGTTATGAAATCTATTAATAGTAAAAAATTGTTGATAAGATATACAGGTAACTTTCGGGTGGTTGGCAAAAAATATGGTGGCTAATAAAATGCAAAATATAGTAATTTTATATTTACAATAACAAACTTGTTTTTTATGAAACAGCTTAGTATTTTATATCATTAGAAAGGTCATTTTACTCATATTTTAAAAATTAAAAAATAAATTTACAAAACACTTTCATTTTTTCTTGGTAAAGAGTTAAACTTGATGCTAGAAAACTATTGAAATAACAGTTAAAAAATAGCTGAGCATTCTTTTTTAAAAGCAAAAAATGAAAATCCGCTTACATTTCAAAAACATGAATGTAAAAAACTTTCAAATGATATAAGAATTTAAAAATTCTAGTGCATATAAATATTGGTTCTTCTTGCCAACCGGCAAATCTGCTAAATTCTGGTAGCAGGTGCTTGTGATGTCATCAGTCAACTTGCCTATATGGATTTTTAAGACGCGGTCCGTTGCTATGAAGAATCGGCCGGAAGTAGAATTTTTCTCGCGCATGCGCAATCTGCGTAGGGAAACAAACTGCATCGCCCTACATAGAAATAAAGTTCATAGACAATCCGAGTTAGTTCAAGGTAACGTTAGAAAATTATATAAAATAGCTTTAAACAAATAAAGAAAAGATGACTTTATAGCTTTGTGGCACTGAGATCATTTTTTAAAGAGATGTGGAAATATATTCATTAGCAAATGAAAAGTCAACTTATTTGCTGTTGAAATAGTTCATATAAAAATAGATATGAGAAATAGATTTGAAATGTAATTAGGAGGTAAAATTCGTATCTTTGCTCACGTGATAAATGAGCTCGGATCAGTCCAATTTAATGTTTTTGTGAATATATTTCATTAAAAGAAAAAGTTGAATCGCGTGAAATGTGATAACGATGATTATGTTTATGTTGTAAATGTTCAATCAACAATAGAATCTCAGATGACAGCGCATTTTAAGAATAAATGCACATGTCAGTGTACCGAATATTGCGTTGGAGTTGCTTGCCGGTATTTATTGCTTTTTAGTGTAACGAGTATTGGTCATTAATAGCGAGTAAATGCGAAGAGTAAACACAGAGTATTTACCACATTCAATCTTAGATATTTCTTATTGTGTATACGTATTGACACTATATGTTCAGAATATGCAGAGTTCGGAGGTACTTACTGGAAACTTCTGCGAATAATCAGGGTAGTGAGATTTCATTCCTGCTCATAAATTAAACTCAGTAAAACAAAGTTATCATTGCTATCAAAGGATAAACCTTTACAGAATTTATTAATAATTATTATAAATCATATATAAAAAATGGTAACAAAATTGCATTGCATTTAAAGTGCATTATGCTGCCCCAGAATTGTCAATATTAGGCGGTGTTGCCTGTAGTGTGCCAAAGTCTCATATCATACCACTTATAAGATTATGATATTAAAGGGAAGCAAATGCAATAAAAAAGGTTATGTTCCTTAAGACGATATCGACATACTTGGACGGCAAATATATTTTACTAAGTGTATCGATATGTTTCTTAAGACACATTTACCCTGTAAAAACGTATAATTAATGTCATGTAAATATGTGTTTTTCTTCTTTTTAGAGATGGATCTCCTGGATCACAGTTTCTTGAGACATGTGTATAAAGATTTTTATCGTCAATGATGACGGTTCTTCCCTGCTCCCAACCCTGCTGCCGACTATAAGCACACATTTTATGCCATCCGCATTAACATGCTTAAACTTTTTTTCATCCATACTGTGTGATTTTCAATCGAACGGGAAATTAAATCTCTGTATGTGTCCGTAGAAAAAGAATAGTAATAACAATCTGAATTATCATAATCAGTATAACACCAACAAAATAAAATGGCATCGATAAACAGACGTAATTTCGATTTTCTATTCTAATTTGCTCATTCTGTTTTACAATACACTACACTAATGTTGGGCTATTTTACATAACTCTGTACAAGCATACTTGGATTATGATTTTAAAAAATGTTCGATTCATTTTTTTATCTTGGTAATATTAAAATTTCTAACGATTCTACAGAATCGCGGTCAGTATTTTCTAGTGAGCAGCCGATCGTTTAGGTGGTAGTTTAATCAATTTTACAAATACCTGTAATACTCTGATGTCTTTTAGAGCTACAAAAATACCTCTACATATATAAAACCCGTTGAGATAAATGAAAAAGGCATTCGGTTGGAAAATATCGTCGCTGAACTTACCTTCGTCCCCCGTTTAATGTCGCGAAATGAGATGAAAGTCCTCACAACATCGAGCAATATCCGGGGTACGGTATACCGCAGTGCATGTGGTAATATCAGACGAATGCTGTAATGACATGTACGCATGTACAAAACTTTATAGAAATTAACCTTCAATTTCCTTGCGCATTACTCGTTGCGTTTAATTTTAAACGCTGAAATATAGATGTCATATAGTTGATATTCATTGTAACAATATTATTCTAATCAAATCTATCACATAAATCTGTTTCAAACTTTGCAGAAACTAAAAAAGTCGGCCTAGATTTTGCAATTGAAGTGGGCAATGATTTAACAAAATTTGATGTGGATCTTACAGATCCTAATTCACCAAAATACAAGGAATTCAAACATTCTTTTGAGACAAAGGTAAGCGTTTCAAAATGTTTTACAAACTCCTACATTTTGTTTTCAAAGAAAATCATGCTTCTGGATTAATTAATTTTCATTGTGACATGTATAAGGTCTTATCGATGAAGCGATTCAACTTCAAGCCTTTCTGTAAAAATATTATATAATCACTGTTCATCTTAACGTAAGATAACAAAAGAAATATTTCCTGTAAAAATTGAAAAGCAGCTTAACATCGAATCCCTTCTTAATTAGTTTGGCAGTAAGATATTGTTTCATTCATGTTGGAGTACCCACTTTAGCTTGTCGTCAATAATTTCTTTAAACATAATCTTCGCTGAACCTGATTATGGATGAAGAACTTCACAAAATGATTCAAGGGTGATCTATCAAAGCTCTTCAGAAACTAAGTGCATCAGTAGGTCACAAGGTCAAAAAGGGGTTTTTAAATATGGAAATTACAAAACGTATTTGCATTGGACAGAACCAAGTAATGTTGTTTGATCATCATTAAAAGATCCCCTTTAAAATTGTTTTAATTTTGATCCGAACTTTGGGCAATAGTTATTAGCTCGACTATTCGATAAGAATAAGTAGCGTTTTACTAGTCATCCGAGCGCCGGCGACGGTGTAACCACTTATGTTAAAGGTTTTGTACAACCTCAAATACTTTCAAAGTCCATTGACATATGGCTTTGAAACTTCGCACACTTGATCACAATCACGCGCCAAACCTGTAGACAGGAGGAGGTAACTCTATCAAGCATTTGTTACAATTAAAAAAAATATATGTCATTTTGTGAACTAAGAAAATTTTACATTATCAAGGCTCTTTCACTATCAAGCACATAGACGAGAGGAGCGTGCTGTCTTACTGACAGCTCTTGTATGCTTGAGTGAAAAAATCTTTATATAATATTATTACTTTTTAAACCCAAATGGCTAGAGCTTGAAATATTGTATGATAGACATCTACCTAAAATGATCAAATTATAATCTTTTAGTCAACATTGACCCCGCCAAAGGAATCATGAGTGTCCCGTAAGTATATAAAGTAATTACACCTTTTCTCACTCATTGAAATCACATTAGCTTGAGGTATGATATTTGACATAACGTATCGTCCTATAAATCTTCACGAGAATTGTTCCTAAAAATGTGAATAAGCACTGACCTTTGATCAAGTTTTTGAGCGTTCAATTTATTTAAATTTATCATTATTTTCTTATATTTTTTTTCTTGCAAAGCATTAAAAACTATCATTTTCATATACACATTAGATTAGAGTTTAGATATTTAACAGAAAAAAACATTCAGTTTTCTTTTTCCAACATCATTGTTCTGATGTCAAAATTGGAGCCGCCCTGGGGGTTAAGGAATATCCATTTTCCAATACTGTTATATTCTCAGTTTATCAACTTTGATATAATGACATCCTTGCAAAAAACGTTGTTTTTTCCACAAATAAGATTATTTTTAGCCTTCCTGGTTATCTACCTTTAAAAAAAGATGAACTAATTATGAAATAATCATTGGTCATTTTAGCCTTTTTTTCACGAGCCCCAAGAATGTTTAAAATACTCCATGCATGTGACTTTCGTACATGTGGACGGAGCAATACCTACTGCATCGATTGAGATACAAGTGAGGTATTTATAGCCACTAGCTATAACAAAGACATAGAACATACTCGTAAATCATATTATTGGAATGGTGAAGAAATGAATGTATGCAGGCTGTCAACCAGGTCTTATCCAAAATAAAGGAGGTATATAGGAATATTTTAGCAGGAAATATAGGAGTTTTTGGACCATTTTGAGGCAAAAAATAGGAGTTTTCAACTTAAATTGTTTAACTTACCAATGCTTATATAAATGTAAATTATTCTTACTTTTACACATGCTGTTTCTACAATAAAATGTCTACCGTATAAGTGAAGGACACCATTAGCAGGCTGTCCAGCACCTTCCGACATAAAATTAGGGCGAATTTTAGGGTAATATTTCAGAAATTTTAGGGCTAAAATTAGGAATGTTAGGGTACGTAATAGAAATTTTAGGGCTGAAATTTGTAATTTTATAACTAAATAAACTCAGGTCCCAAAGGACCATGATGAGGGTTAATCTTTGCATATTTGACACAAAAGTAACTCACAAATAATGTTCTAGTTTAGTTAGAGCAAAGGTGCTACCAGTGTGGACTCACTGGTCAACTGCCTCCCCTGCGGAAATGGTCAAAGTCAAATCATGTTCAAACCATATTTTTTAAACTGGCTGAACATGTCAAAAAGAACATGACTGTTCTACCTATGTTTTGGGAATGTTATAACCACAAATGTCTAAAAGGAATTCTTATACAGTGAAATTCTTGCACAATGCAGCTTTTGAATATTGACAAATGAAATTTTTTGTACAAGTAGGAAGTAAAAAGGCAGTTGCCTTAGTATAGTCATTTGAATAAATGGGAAGCATCTACCAGGTATAATCAACACAAAGAATTGCACATCAAAAAAGATAATCACACAGACCATTTAATTGCAGTTTATCTAGATCATATAATTGCAAAATGTTTGTACATGGAAATTGGAAATGAGCTTTATATTACTGAACTGCCAATTTTTTTTGAGTGTGATTAATTACACGAGTCTGCCTTTTCCTAAATTGTACCAGATGAATGAAAGAACAAGAATTGAATAAAATTGATAACTTTGTGGCAAAATAAACAAACTCTCCTACAAAGACATTGAAAAGGATAAATAAGTATGTGGGAAAGAATAATTTTTCAAAGTCTACGTTAACCCATTCAGTACTTTACAATGTTGTTTTGAAATTATGCAGATTTAAATAAAAGAGTTGTGAGTAAACAAATTGTACATTAATTTTTGACAACTTTTTATACATGTTTTTAATAAAGATTGTGTTACAACAGCTTCATAATGATCATTTTTAAATATGATATGATATAAATGGACCACTTCAAAAATTTGGATAAAATGAACAAACATAAAATTCAAGATATCTGGAGTTGGCAAAACAGTGTCAAAATATTCCAGAATAAGTGGACTCTTATGGTTATGATTTGAGTTTCAGGACCATGATATGGTAGTATTTTTGCTGTCAATATGATTATCAACAACTGCTTTGATTATGAAATAGCAATGTTACTGACATAGTCAAAGTAACTTTTAGTTAAAACGAAACCATTTCAATGTCATCAATTTTGAGTTGGTATATCATGGCCAAATCTTTTTTGACCATGTTCAAAACATGGTTGACTTAGTTATGTCTGTGATTATTTTGACAGGGTTACAAGTTATAAGTATGTTTATAACAAAAAATAAAAAAAATAGGAATATCAGTGAAAAAATAGGGCATCTATAGGAATTTCCTTTGAATTTTTCACTTTTTTAGGAATTTTAGCCAAACTGAAAAAAAATAGGATTTTTTTAGGAATTATAGGGACGCAGCGGACAGCCTGCATTAGTGAACCACAGCATCAGCATCCCGGCAGAAAGTTACAGCAATGCATGACCATCATCTGAATGGTCACCTGAAATAAAGTTGACATACTGATGCACTGCTTTTCATGGTGACCATGTAGATGGCTATGTGGAGCACAGCAGCCTTGAGCATAGTAATGTGATGCTGATGCAGGCATAGACATTCTCTTCCCTGTAAAATACAAAATGCCAAAAGCAGTACCAAAATTTAAATCTCTTTGAATTGCTCGGCAATATATTTTTAAAACAAGGGTGCCATAGTCACAAAATACGCCCGTTTACGAAAGCTTTAGATGGAAATGGGGGCAGTATGGATAAGTTTTATCTAGCAAGCAAGTTTTTATTCTTGGCACTGTGTTGTTAAATGAACCTTAAAACAAATCAGTAGGGAAGATATACACAGGATGTGTGACCTTGACCTATGTCGCAGGGACCTGAATTTTATGCACGGCACTCAGCCTCACAATGACGAACATTTGTGCCAAATTATATTGAAATCAATCTATGCATGTAGAAGTTTTGCTCCAGACAAGCGTTTTTCTATGAGCTCTACCTGTGACCTTCACCTTTGACCTAGAGACTTGGTTCATGTGCAGGGCACTACGTCTCATGGTGGTGAACAATTCTATAAAGTAACATTAAAATTCCTCCATGCATGTAGAAAATATGCTCCAGACAACATCTGGATATTTAATCATCTCCAGTGACCTTGACCTTGCAAATATTAACCTAAATTTAATATGTCACACCTGTAGTCATGATAGTTACCATTTGTGCTACAATCCATCAATAAATGATGACTAAATGGTCCCTATACACATCTTCAAATTTTTATCTGAACTTTGACCTCTATGTGTAGCCTTGACTATGGTCGCAGGGATCTGAATTTTGCGTGCGACACTCAGCCTCACAAAGGTGAACATTTGTGCCAAGTTATATTGAAATCCCCCTATGAATGTAGAAGTTTTGCTCCGGACAAGCGTTTTTCAATGAGCTCTAAGTGTGACCTTGACCTCTGACCTGGAGACCTGGATCATGCATGGAGCAATACATATCATGGTGGTGAACATTTTCATAAAGTATTATAAAAATTCTTCATTACATGTAGGAGATATGCTCCAGACAAAATCTGGATATTTCACCATCTTTAGTGACCTTGACCTTGCATATATTGACCTAAAGTACATAAATTATATGTATCACAGCCATAGTCTTGATAATGACCATTTTATGTTACAATCCCTCAATAAATGATGACTAAATGGTCCATATACACATCTTCATATTTTTATCTGAACTTTGACCTCTATGTTTGACCTTGACCTTGGCCGCAAGGACCTTAATCTTTCGCGCGACACTCCGCCTCACAATGGTGAACATTTGTGCCAAGTAATATTGAAATCCCTCTATACATGTGGAAGTTTTGCTCCGGACATGCATTTTTCTATGAGCTCTAAGTGTGACCTTGACCTTTGACCTAGAGACCTGGTTCGTGTGCGCGACACTGCTCATCATAGTGGTGAACATTTCTATGAAGTTTCATTAAAATCCCTCCATACATGTAGGAGATATGCTCCGGACAAAATTGGACGCCGCCGCCCGCCCGCCAGGGGCGTTCCCATAATATGTCCCGTTTTTCAAACGGGCGTTTAAAAATATAGGAAAAATAATCAAAATATAGGAGAATATAGGAAAAATAGGAGGTTTTTTAAAATATAGGATTCTGACCCAAAATATAGGAGTTTTATAGGAATATAGGAATTAGTTGACAGCCTGTGTATGCAAACAAATATTTTGTTAACAATGTGACAATTATATATCCATAAAGGACTTAAAAATGAAAATCTACCGTTATATCCCTGGCTTAATTAAATAAACATTATGAAAGTTCATACATATGTTCAGGAGTGAAATCCGTACTAGCTTCGAAATAATGTAGGCCTGATTTCTTCTATGAATAACAATCTGTTTTGGCAAAACCGACATAATACTTAAACTAGGTTTACGACTGAGTATCGTTTTAAAGAAACTTCTTGTTTGTTATAAAATACCATGAAACGTTTTCTATTGCAGCTTATATCAGTTTTTAACGACACAAAAGGCTATTCTAGTATAGAAGTAACAGGCTTCAGGTAAAAATAGTCTTCATTTTTAGCTCGACTATTCAATAAGAATAAGTAGAGCTATTGTAGTCACCCGAGCGTCGGCGTCGGAGTCGGTGTCGGCGTCTGCGTCGGCGTCGGCGTAACCACTTATGTTAAAGTTTTTGTGATAGTTTAAATATTTTCAAAGTCCATTGACATATGGCTTTGAAACTTTGCACATTTGTATACCATCATGACCCCAACCTGTAGACAGGAGGAAGTAACTCTATCAAGCATTTTGACAGAATTATGCCCCTTTTTAGACTTAAAATTTATGTTAAAGTTTTTGTAATACCTCAAATATTTTCAAAATCAATTGACATATGGCTTTGAAACTTTGCACACTTGTTCACCATCATGACCCCAACCTGTAGACAGGAGGAAGTAACTCTATCAAACATTTTGACATAATTATTCCCCTTTTTCGACTTAGAATTTACGTTAAAGTTTTTGTAATGCCTCAAATATTTTTAAAATCCATTGACATATGGCTTTGAAACTTTGCACACTTGTTTACAATCATGACCCCAACATGTAGACAGGAGGAGGTTACTCTATCAAGCATTTTGACAGAATTATGCCCCTTTTTCGACTTAGAATTTACGTTAAAGTTTTTTGTAATACCTCAAATATTTTCAAAGTTCATTGACATATGGCTTTGAAACTTTGCACACTTGTTCACCATCATAACCCTAACCTGTAGACAGGAGGAGGTTACTCAATCAAGCATTTTGACAGAATTATGCCCCTTTTTTGACGTAGAATTTCAATTAAAGTTTTTGTAATACCTCAAATATTTTCAAAATCCATTGACATATGGCTTTGAAACTTTGCACACTTGTTCACCATCATGACCCTAACCTGTAGACATGGGGAGGTAACTCTATCAAGCATTTTGACAGAATTATGCCTCTTTTTCGACTTAGAATTTACATTTAAGTTTTTGTAACACCTCAAATATTTTCAAAGTCCATTGACATAAGGCTTTGAAACATGTTGGAATTTTATACTCTCCTTTGAAAGCATAATAGGACTCTCTCCAAGGCCTATAACCGTAATATGGATTTAAAGGGGAAAAAATGCCTTTTTCTTTACTGAGAAAATTTTACCTTTTAATCAAGGCTTTTTTTACTTTCAAGCACTAAGAATAGTCGAGCGTTGCTGTCCTACCGACAGCTCTTGTTTAAGTATACTTATTTTTATTTCATATGAATTTATGCATTTGAAATATACATGTTTTGTCTTTAATAGTACAGATTGTTCAAAGTCACAATATGCTCAGTCCTTCATTGTCAACTTGAACCGCAACGACTTTATATTTCAAAAGATTGACTGTTATGCCCCGGTCACGTATTCATGGATAATGCCACAGAAGAGCTACGGTCGAATCGTTCACGGATTACTACGGAAATACGGTTCCAGTACGGACCCACAGCAGTATGAGTACGGAGTTCGACGTATATACCACCAATCCCCTGGAGAGACACGGATTGTTATGCACCGACACGGTTTGATACGGAGCGACACGAATCAGTACGGATGCACTACGGATACACTACGGTCTGCTACGGTATAAGCACGTGTTAGTACGAATAAGTATGGTCTGATACGGAGCAACAGATTTTAAAATCAAAAGAGAAGCAGTATCGATTAACCATTTTCGTTAATGATTACTAGTCCATATCTAATCAGGTAAGAGAAGACAGACGAGATGGTAGACTACAGATGGGCTTTTACGAAGACCCCTTCATGTTAAGTATGAGGCTCTCATGGCCGAACTTGTTGAGGATCCGGCGTCCTTCACGAAATTGACTTTAATCGGGTCTTGATATGTATCGGGGGTCGGACGCGATGAGGCCGAATCCTCTCCGCCAAAATCATTGAACTCTGCAAATTCGTTTTCTAGGTGTTCTTTTCTTGTGAGGCATTTTGAAAATGAGCATGCATGAGGTTGTGGACGGATATAATAGGTCCGTATAGACCCGAGGCAATTCGTTCTTCTCCTTATCAATTCGTTCTTCTCTGTATCAGACCATACTTATTCGTACTAACCTGTGCTTATACCGTAGCAGACCGTAGTGTATCCGTAGTGCATCCGTCCTTGATTCGTGTCGCTCCATATCGGTCCGTAACAGTCCGTGTCTCTCCCGGGGATTGGTGGTAAATCCGTCGAACTCCGTACTCGTACCGCTGTGTGTCCGTACTGGAACCGTAGCGGACTACGGAATTTCACATTCCATTTCCGTAGTAATCCGTGAACGATTAGACCGTAGCTCTTCCGTGGCATTATCCGTGAATATGTGACAGGGGCATTACTTATCGTTTATGGAATATGTACTATAAAATTGAAAGGAATTATGACAAAATTTAAACTTATTTTGATTTTTACATTTTTTCTGTGTCGTTAGAGCCAAATACTTTAATAAGTATATTTGCATACTCCAAACAACCTAGAAAATAATTATGAACGGGAATCACACGCAGAAGTTAACATACATAACTATTTTTTCATGTATCATTGAACTTCGACCATGCTTTTAAATCGCTTGTAATCATTTTAATTTGGTGAAATTATACAATATATTGGCCTGAAATTTCTAGCTCAGGTAGTACTGGATACTAAGCTTAGTAAGAGTTCGATATTCTATTTCTCTTAAACCATTGAATCCAAAACAAGGTCTGAGGTCAACATTTACAACATATTTAAACAAGTGGTGATATAAATTTTAAAACTGAAAGTCCATTGTAAAGAAATATATTCTGAACTCAACACTGTATTCAATTCTTCTCAATATTCGCGCGTTCAAAATAATTGTAATACCAATGCTTGTCCTGAACAAAAGGGGCTTTAAAAAAGAAATTGAATATCGTCTCAAAACCATTTCGAATTAAAATGCTAAGAGGATATTATTTCGTTTGAGTGAAATATGGAATATATTTTCACAAAACATGATAAAATGCCACATAATTTGACGAGCCGGGACGGCCATATTTCGATAAAAAAAAACGGAAAATAACCTTTTTTATTTAATTTCACTAACAAAGAAAAATGGTTACGAATCACACAACTGCAATTATTCAGCGCGCAGTAATCTATTAATTATTTATAGATTCGTGGCGCGGTTTAATACACATAAAAAGTCTGTGTGTTTATTTATTTCATTCTGTATATTTATAGCGAAATAAATGTGAAATTTAATTGGTTTGCGGCATAAAAATAGCGGTTTTCGCACATCCTGTTTTAGCGCTACATTATGCTGTCACGTAAACAACTCTTTAAACGTCTGTACAGCGCCATATTTCATGGCTAATTAAATAAAGCACCATATTTCATGGGAAATTAAATAAAGCGCCATATTTCATGGGTAAAATTAAATAAAGCACCATATTTCACGGGTAAAATTAAATAAAGCACCATATTTCATGGGCAATTAAATGAAGCATCATATTTCATGGATAAAATTAAATAAAGCACCATAGGTCATGGGTAAAATTAAATAAAGCACCATATGTCATGGGAAATTAAATAAAGCATCATATGTCATGGATAAAATTAAATAAAGCACCATTTGTCATGGGTAAAATTATATAAAACACCATATTTTTATGGGAAATTAAATAAAGCACCATATTTCATGGGTAAAATTAAATAAAGCACCATATTTCACGGGTAAAAGTAAATAAAGCACCATATTTCATGGGTAATTAAATAAAGCATCATATTTCATGGATAAAATTAAATAAAGCACCATATGTCATAGGTAAAATTAAGTAAAGCACCATATTTCATGGGTAAAATTAAATAAAACACGATATTCGTTCATTTATATTGGGTTTTTTTAAATTAAATTTTGTTTTTGTTTTAAATTGCTGTTGTTGTTTTAAATGTCAATCTCACATTTGATTTAACATCGATATTAGCAGGTTGTTCGACCTTTTTCAAAATACATGTCGAACCCAGAGCTATCTATGAGTAAGCTTCAGGTCTTCAGCGTACCCGTTTATATACTATGACATGACGTGAACGCTGAACAACAATCGAGCCAGGAATCTGACACGCTCGTATTCATTCATCGAACATGCCATAAAGTAAAATTAAGCATACCTGGATAAAACTAGATATAATCTTTTGATGAGCCAAGGACGGACAAATAAAAATCTTATTACTAACATAAACTACCTAATAGTTTCCGACAGGTAAAAATTCCGGCACTAGGCCGCCATATTGCCAAAATGTTTTACCACGTGATTACGACATTGACCTTTACGAACCCATGTGCTTCCAATATTTTTGTAAATTACTTTTCTTTAAGATACTGAAAAAGGTACTGACTTTTACATTCAATAAAATTTAAGTACTTAAAAATTAATGAAAATAAATAAAAACATTATCTTGAATAAAAACATCGAAATCGTGTCAACAAACTGTTCTAAATATAGTACACGACTCTATTCAAATTGGTTCCCGCGAATGACGTCAACGAGGTCTCGCGTGGCACCTAAATGTCATGGACGACTACAGTCGGCATAAATTGATGTTTTACAGTTAAATAGGCACTTTTAATGACGGTATTAATATTTTGATACTTTGATGGGTATAGAACGATATTAAAATAATTGTTTTATCGTAAAATGCAAAAGAATTGATTGGGTCAAGTGTATTTGCAAGTGAAAAATAAGAATAAATCAACTTATGTTATTCTGGTTAGGTTTCGTAACTAGGGTCTAATCCGCATCTGATGAAAAACAAAAATGTTAAATACACGGTGCATATCCATATCGGTACCCTCTTTGCGAAATCTGCTGAAACGATACCCTCTCTGAACATGCATGCACAGGTCATTCTCTGCTAAAAACAAACCAGCAATGGATACCAATCCAGTAAAATTTCATTGTAATAAGGAAAGGAGGTATGTCACGTAGAAAAGATGTATACTACGGAACACTAGGATGTTTTATTTATGTACTGATTGTCATGTGCCCGATTTTCATTTACTACAAGTATATAATATTTACATAAAATTAAAAAGTATTACATACACACTTAACGATTAACGCAAATAAAAGCATATGTCGTGCTTTCAGGGTACCTATGTGTTCAATAATGAGAGGGTACCTGTGATATAAAAATTCAAATGAAGAGAGGTAGCCCGTGCCGCTGCAAAACCGAAAGTAGGGTGTTTTTATGAATTTTACATTTATTTTTGACAATATACTGCCATTTGTCCGAAGATGATATGTATATGAACATATTAAATATGTATGATGCATATATAATCAAGCCACAGGTTCATTTCAGCCCGAAAAATATGTCGAGGTGATGGGCGAAGCAAGACATGTCGATTTTTTGTAGCTTATTGTGAAGTTGCAGTACATGAAAATCGGGCACATGACAAATCAGTACATAAATAAAACATCCTAGTGTTCCGTGGTATACATCTTTTCTACGTGACATCCCTCCTTTCCTTATTACAATGAAATTTTACTGGATTGGTATCCATCGCTAGTTTGTTTTTAGCAGTGAATGACCTGTGCATGTTCAGAGAGGGTACCGTTTCAGCAGATTTCGCAAAGAGGGTACCGATATGGATATGCACCGTGAAATAGCGGCTTCTAAAGTTTTGGAAGCCAGAACCATCTATGAGTTCAAAGCAAACTCTATACGTTTTAGAATTTTGAATATTTTCAGAGCTTGCTTTGCATTCAAGCATCTCGATATTCACTTTTTCAATGTATAGTCTTTAGTCTATTTGAATATCGAAATTAGAGCTAACTGGAAATTCAACTGAACCTGGAAGTCGGTTACTATTAATAAGGAGTTGATCTGAAAGATAAAAACTACATAATTATGTAGCTGGATATTGAATTAATCTCTGATTTCAGATTTATGCAAAAGAACTAAGAAACACACTGAAACAGAAAATTATATATTTATCCATTTATATACATTGATTTACAATAATATAATAAATAACAATGCGATATTTGCTTTCATAACAAATTCACGTTTTCCTTAAACCGATTTCTTCATTAGCAAAGGGGCAGGGGTGAAAAGACGTCTATATGAAGTAATGGGTATTAATAAAGAAATACGTTGATATGTTTATTATATAGCGACATAATGCCATATTAAAATCTGAAATATATGTTTATCGAAATTATAGTTTTATGATGTTGGTTTCTTTTGAACGTTTAACTTACTTCGTAACCGAACTTGCATTATTTTCTATTTTTGCGACTCCGATACATATATGTAGTAATTAGATATTTCTTTCTTTTTCACAGTAAGTTGTATATTTTTTATTTTCAGAAAAGGTTCTATAATTGCTGATTACAGATTGATTCTAAATTCGTTCGATGTCGCTAAGAATGCTTTATCCTTTATCAAAGCAACGGTTGTACCGCGGATTACAAATATTTCACCAATACAAAATCTTCCTGTAAACAAGCAATTCGTTCAAAATATCATGGAAGAAAAGTTGAAAACATGTAAGTCTTATATAATTGTGTTAAGTTTTTGCATTTTCTAAGGGAAATTGAGTCTATCAAATACATTTTATGCTGTAGCCCGTATATAATTAGTATCTTCAACGTTTACGCTATTGAATATACGTATTAACTTAAAATTGTTGAGCTTTTAAGTCAACTTCTTTCAGTACTTATATCTATGTTCACTATTGCATTTATACATATTTACATACATTTATTGATTCATTTACATTTATGCATTTATATATATTTATTGATTTATACATTTATATTCTCTACTTTACACAGTTATCTTCTCTTCTTAAAACATTCGTGTCCATTACATGTATATCAAGATTGGTGTCATCTTAGTTAAACATTATCTTATCCAGCTTCTATTCTATATACAGTCATGTACGCTACTACAATTTTGGTGTTCACTTTTTCAGAAACTCGGACCTCTACATCAATCAATCATGTACAATCATTCAGCCATTTATGTTCCCATTGTCCTGTTCATCAAGTATTCATGTCCTCTAGTTCAAAAAATATCTTGCCCTTTACATAATCACTGTCTCCTCAACTTAAGACATTCGTATTGACTAAAGTGAACAATTTCTGTCATATATAACAAAAAAAAAGTAAGTTTCTATGTTTGTCATAATGATAACTCAGTTTATTTCTCGCCCTGGTGATGCAGACAGCTCTGGATGTGAAGTTTTCTCTAAAGACATTTGTCCTGTTGGTTTCACTTGCAAAACAAATAGCATTACTCATAAACATTATTGCGAAAACCTGTGTATAAAGGACGACAAGCCGTTATGTGGGGACAAGGGGGAATGCTACGTAGATGCTGTAAATTATACAGCACGATGCAGGTCAGTTAACATTGATATGACTGGTTGCTTTGCACGTTACAGGCTTTTCTTTTTAAATAAAATAGCTGTTATTAATACACGGCAACACTTAACAAATCATTGCCTATATACGAGGATTGTCCCAAAAGTCCGTGACAAATTTTATAGCCGGTTCATTTTTAACGCCAACAGAAAATAATTCACACATATAACCGTTAAATTTATTATTTAACATTACAACAAATCATTTACAAAAAATTTACCCTAGTTACTTAGAAATTTTCAGTATTAACGACATTGGTTTGAGTTGCCGGCGCACGTCAAATAATTTACATTTTGTTATGAATAGGCTGAAATTAATTACGTATATTTCAAATATCTGATGATGTGTCTGCACAATGTCACGTTGACTTCCTCTGCTGCTATGTTTAAATCATCTCTGAAAATTTTAGTTAAATAACTTAAAAAACGAAAAAGATACGAATAAATGAAAATATCTCATATAAAATAGGAAAGTTAAAATGGCGACGTTCGAAGAATTTGCGGCGCAGTGAACAGGTCACTCAGGTTTCATGACTATTTCGAGATGACACATGTAACGATTTTCAACAAATATACCAAATATAACAGTTTAGCAACATATTCTGAGCATTTGTGTACCAAAGGCATGAACAGAACCAGAGTTTTGCGCTACAAAAAGCGAAAATAAGCAAAACACGGATAGGAAGACCGATCTTCGTCGCCTATTTCCTACAGCTAAAAACAGAAGTAACGAGACCGGAAGTTCGCGTATAGCAAAAACAACCACATGATTTAAGTCAGAAATTGACGATTTATGGGTACCATTATTGCGTTGAAAGCCATTAAGAGTATTTGAGAAAGGCGCCTTATATAGATTTAACGCCGTCTTTGACGTTGGACGTGCGCCGCGATTCAGTTAGTTGCCATGGTGTTTATTGCACATTTTTGTTGTTTGTTGATATTTATCTATGAAAATTTGTGAAAATGTTTAAATTATATAAGTTTATAACATATTAAAATATCAAATTCGTACCTCTTTTATTTAGCTTTTAATCAATCTTGTCACAGAATATTGGGACAACCCTCGTATATCGCGATTTATTTCTGGTTGCCACGTACTTTACTCTATTCTTATAACAGATATTTTAAAATATATCCCATTAATGGAACATCCTGTTTCTAAGTTGATAACTAAGCGAAAAGGGAGTTTTCTGCCGATTATTTTTTAACATGTAATAAGAATTTCATGAACTAAAACTATTTACTAATGTCATTTTTAGCTCGACTTTTTTTTAAAAGTAGAAGTATAATTATTATAGTCCTGGCGGCGCTGCCGTTTCCGTTGCCTTGCCGTCTGCAAACTTGTACCTGGATCATAACTTTTTAGCTCACCTGAGCATGCTCAGGGCGAGCTTTTAGGATCGACGATTGTCCGTCGTCCGGCGTCCGTTGTCCGTCGTCCGGCGTCCGTCGTCCGTCCACATTTAGTTGTTAACACTTTAGCGGTGGCATTTTTGCCTCAATCATTATCAAACTTGGTCAGGATGCTAGTCTAGTAGACAGTTCGGATGAGATCGAACATGGGTCATCTCGGATGAAAAAATAGGTCACCGGAGCTAAAAATAGAAAAACCTTGTTAACACTCTAGCGGTCACCTTTTTTGTCTCAATCATCATCAAACTTGGTCAGGATGCTTGTCTAGGTGATAGCTTGGATGAATTCGAACATGTGTCATCTCCGATGAAAAACTAGGTCACATGAGCTAAAAGGTCACATTTTTAACAAGTGTCATCAAACTTGATCAGGATGCTTGTCTAGGCACTTGCTCAAATGAGTTCGAACATGGGTCATCTCGGATGAAAATCTATGTCACAGGAGCTAAAAGGCTACATTTTTGAACAAGTGTCATCAAACTTGATCAGGATGCTTGTCTAGGTACTTGCTCGGATGAGATCGAACATGGATCATCTCGGATGAAAAACAAGGTCACCCGAGCTTAAAATAGAAAAACCTTGTTAACACTCTAGCGGTAACATTTTTGTCTCAATCATCATCAAATTTGGTCAAGATGCTTGTTTAGGTATTAGCTTGGATAAGTTTGAACATGGGTCATCCTGGATGTAAAACTAGGTCATCGGAGCTAAAAATAGAAAAACCTTATTTACATTCTTGCGGTCAGATTTTTGCCTCAATCATCATCAAACTTAATCAAGGTGCTTGTTAAGGTGATAGTTCATATGACTTCGAAAATGGGTCATCTCGGATGAAAAACTAGGTCACTGGAGCTAAAAATAGAAAAAACCTTGTTAACACTCTAGCGGTCACATTTTTGCCTCAATCATCATCAAACTTGGTCACGATGCATGTCTAGGTGATAACGTGGATGACTTCGAACATGGGTCATCTCGGATGAAAAACTAGGTCACAGGAATTAAAATTAGAAAATTTTTCTTAACACTCTAATGGCTACTGTTTTGATCCAAATATCCTGTAAATTGGTCAGAAAGTTTGTTCTGTTGATTTCTAAGTCAAGTTTGAACATTGGTCATCTCGGATGAAAAACTAGGTCACACCGCCCAAATATGGAAAAACCTTGTTAACACTCAAGTGGTCACAATTTTGACTCAAGTATCATCAAACATGGTCAGGATGCTTGTCTAGGTAATTGCTTGGAGGAGTTCGAAATCACATGTGAAACTAGGTCACCGGAGCTAAAAATAGAAAAATCTTGTTAACATTCTAGTTGCTACTGTTTGGATCCAAGTATCCTGGAAATTGGTCTGAAAGTTTGTTTTGATGATTTCTAGGTCAAGTTTGAATATCGGTTACCTGGGTAAAAAACTAGGTCACACTGCTCAAATATGGATAATCCTTGTTAACACTGTAGTGGTCACATTTTTGACTCACCTGTCATGAAACTTGGTCAGAATGCTTGTCTTGGTAATTGTTCGGATGAGTTTGATGGGTCAGGTGAGCGATCTAGGGCCATCATGGCCCTCTTGTTTATTTCTTGGTGTATTATCGTCATACTTGGTCACAACAACCCTTGGGACAAGACCTTTCAGTAGACCACACAAACATTGACCTTCATCCATAAATGACCTTGACCTTCAAGGTCAAAATTCCAAATTTTGCTTGTTCTTGCTATTATTTCAATTTATTTGCTGTAACTTTGTTATTTTTGAATGGATTGTCTTCAAACTAGAACATAATAATCTTCAAGGATATCCCTTAACAATGACCAGACAGACCTTCACTCATAAATGACCTTGACTTAGAAGGTCAAATTATTAAAATTTTCATTTATTTGGCTGTAACTGGCTGTAACATTGTTTTTTTTTTTTAATGGATTGTCTTCAAACTTGAACATAATAATCTTCAATGATAACCCTTACCAATAACCAGACAGACATTCACTCATAAATGACCTTGACTTTGAAGGTCAAATTATTGAAATTGTCATTTTTTTGGCTGTAACTGGCTGTAACTTTGTTATTTTTGAATGGATTGATTTCAGACTTGAACATAATAATCTTCAAGGATAACCCTTAACAATAACCAGACAGACATTGACCTTCACTCCTAAAGGCACGCTTACTAAAGGATAATTTAAAGAAAATAATTTAAAGATATCACCGTTCATTTTCTGAAGTGCTTTTTTAAATGTATGTTATTTTTTTTTCATCAGAAAAATATATAAATATTAACGTTTTGTGTTATATAGGTCAAGATATCTTATAGAACTAAAATATAATTCTTAGCTACATTTAAGTGTTACAATAATTATAATGTTTGTGGAATAAATTTTGCTATCAACATTTGAATTACAATGAAGTTATATTCGGACTTATTTATTTACTTTTATTTTACTTTCGTCACTTAAACCAATGATTACAGATTAATCAATCCCTTAAAATGTGATAATAATTGATCAATGATACAAATGTTGATCAAGAAGAAATGTGACTAATTATTAAATAAGACATTTGCAACCGTTGTTGACGGAAAAGTCACTTTGTATATTTTAATGATGAAATGTTGTGAACCGTCGGAGTCACGACCATAATTCTTCATATAACACCATCACTGGTTGTTTCCATGAAGTGGATTCAAAAGTAATTTATATAAGTTGCAAGAACTTGCTTACATAAAAATAATTAAACCGATTGTCGGACTGAACTATACTAATATTTTAATTTTTCAAATTCATCCAGTTTTGATACACATATTTCTTAGATTAAATTACAATATAATAACACAAAACTTTATTAGCCTTTGATTAATTTAAGTAGTTTAATTAACTTTTCTTAAAATTAGTCAGATTAAAAAATGACTTGAGATTTCTCAAAGAGATATTTAGATAAAAAAAAGGAACAGTTGTATCATTAATATTTATTTCTTCTTGATCAACAGTTGTATCATTAATATTTATTTCTTCTTGATCAATAGTTGTATCATTAATATTTATTTCTTCTTGATCAACAGTTGTATCATTAATATTTATTTCTTCTTGATCAACAGTTGTATCATTAATATTTATTTCTTCTTGATCAACAGTTGTATCATTAATATTTATTTCTTCTTGATCAATAGTTGTATCATTAATATTTATTTCTTCTTGATCAATAGTTGTATCATTAATATTTATTTCTTCTTGATCAACAGTTGTATCATTAATATTTATTTCTTCTTGATCAACAGTTGTATCATTAATATTTATTTCTTCTTGATCAATAGTTGTATCATTAATATTTATTTCTTCTTGATCAACAGTTGTATCATTAATATTTATTTCTTCTTGATCAACAGTTGTTTCATTAATATTTATTTCTTCTTGATCAACAGTTGTATCATTAATATTTATTTCTTCTTGATCAACAGTTGTATCATTAATATTTATTTCTTCTTGATCAACAGTTGTATCATTAATATTTATTTCTTCTTGATCAACAGTTGTATCATTAATATTTATTTCTTCTTGATCAATAGTTGTATCATTAATATTTATTTCTTCTTGATCAATAGTTGTATCATTAATATTTATTTCTTCTTGATCAACAGTTGTATCATTAATATTTATTTCTTCTTGATCAATAGTTGTATCATTAATATTTATTTCTACTTGATCAACAGTTGTATCATTAATATTTATTTCTTCTTGATCAATAGTTGTATCATTAATATTTATTTCTTCTTGATCAACAGTTGTATCATTAATATTTATTTCTACTTGATCAACAGTTGTATCATTAATATTTATTTCTTCTTGATCAACAGTTGTATCATTAATATTTATTCTACTTGATCAACAGGTGTATCATTAATATTTATTTCTTCTTGATCAACAGTTGTTTCATTAATATTTATTTCTACTTGATCAACAGTTGTATCATTAATATTTATTTCTTCTTGATCAATAGTTGTATCATTAATATTTATTTCTTCTTGATCAACAGTTGTATCATTAATATTTATTTCTACTTGATCAACAGTTGTATCATTAATATTTATTTCTTCTTGATCAATAGTTGTATCATTAATATTTATTTCTTCTTGATCAACAGTTGTATCATTAATATTTATTTCTACTTGATCAACAGTTGTATCATTAATATTTATTTCTTCTTGATCAACAGTTGTATCATTAATATTTATTTCTACTTGATCAACAGGTGTATCATTAATATTTATTTCTTCTTGATCAACAGTTGTATCATTAATATTTATTTCTTCTTGATCAACAGTTTGTATCATTAATATTTATTTCTTCTTGATCAACAGTTGTATCATTAATATTTATTTCTACTTGATCAACAGTTGTATCATTAATATTTATTTCTACTTGATCAACAGTTGTATCATTAATATTTATTTCTTCTTGATCAACAGTTGTATCATTAATATTTATTTCTTCTTGATCAACAGTTGTATCATTAATATTTATTTCTTCTTGATCAATAGTTGTATCATTAATATTTATTTCTTCTTGATCAACAGTTGTATCATTAATATTTATTTCTTCTTGATCAACAGTTGTATCATTAATATTTATTTCTTCTTGATCAAACAGTTGTTTCATTAATATTTATTTCTACTTGATCAACAGTTGTATCATTAATATTTATTTCTTCTTGATCAATAGTTGTATCATTAATATTTATTTCTTCTTGATCAACAGGTGTATCATTATATTATTTCTTCTTGATCAACAGTTGTATCATTAATATTTATTTCTTCTTGATCAATAGTTGTATCATTAATATTTATTTCTACTTGATCAACAGTTGTATTCAATTAATAATTTATTTCTTCTTGATCAACAGTTGTTTCATTAATATTTATTTCTTCTTGATCAACAGTTGTATCATTAATATTTATTTCTTCTTGATCAAGAGTTGTAATTTCTACTTGATCAACAGTTGTATCATTAAATATTTATTTCTTCTTGATCAACAGTTTGTATCATTAATATTTATTTCTTCTTGATCAACAGTTGTATCATTATATTTATTTCTTCTTGATCAACAGTTGTATCATTAATATTTATTTCTTCTTGATCAATAGTTGTATCATTAATATTTATTTCTTCTTGATCAACAGTTGTATCATTAATATTTATTTCTTCTTGAATCAAACAGTTGTATCATTAATATTTATTTCTTCTTGATCAACAGTTGTTTCATTAATATTTATTTCTTCTTGATCAACAGTTGTTATCATTAATATTTATTTCTTCTTGATCAACAGTTGTATCATTAATATTTATTTCTTCTTGATCAACAGTTGTATCATTAATATTTATTTCTTCTTGATCAAAAGATATATCATTAATATTTATTTCTTCTTGATCAACAGTTGTTTCATTAATATTTATTTCTTCTTGATCAATAGTTGTATCATTAATATTTATTTCTTCTTGATCAACAGTTGTATCATTAATATTTATTTCTTCTTGATCAACAGTTGTATCAGTAGTGACGGTTATGTATATCATGGCGAACATTGTGAACACAAGACAGAGGAGTTGAAAATGAACTCGAAATACATCATAGCTATAGGAGCTGGATGTGGTGGAGCACTTCTTCTTATCACTGTAGTTTCTGTAATATGCTTTGTCCGATTAAAAAGAACAAAGTCGAAGTCGCCAATGTGAGTATTAAGAAAAAGTAATGTAACCGCCGTTGAATCTGAACTTCAATTTTGAATAAGATTTCAAATTTCTTACTTTCGAAATATGAAAATTGTTCAATAAGTTTACTTAAAACTAGTACAAAATTCAATTATAATGGAATAAGTAATATTTCTTATTAAACGTCTTACTTGTATGTATGATGTAACATAATTATAATATATGTAAGTTGATCCCTGTACTACTACATGTAAGCCTATATGTTTGTCACTAAGAAAGAAAACAGTTTAGTAAAAGATTTGCATGCATATGTTTCAAATGATAAGATAAAAAAATTAAATTTCTTTTGCTTTTAAACATTTCTGATAATCAGTGTGAACTCCATCTTCAGTGATGACAAGGATACACAATTTAAGTCAATGGGTATGATGGACATACGGCGCGACAGGTTCGGCGGTCAACGTGAAAGTTTTTATGCACAAAGAAAGAACACGATAGAAAACGAATATCATTCAGGTCTTCCGAATCAAGATATTAAATATTTGCAGGGTCGTGAACATAAAATTTTTACAAGGAAACGAGAAAGGGATGAAGTTACATTCAATTATTATTTTAATTATATACTTAATCTTTAAGTTTGTTGTGAATATTTTCATGAGTTAAAGGACATTTCATATTGCAATTTATGATATTGACTAAAGCAACACTTGTATAAAATGCATTGTATTTTAAGTGGGTCTTACTTAAAATTTTATTACGTTTCAAAAATATTTTTAATTTCAATTATTAGGACAACTATTTAATGAAATCCCATTTTTTTTGGGTTATTTTCCCCTTTAAAAATTGCCCATCAAAAAAGCAACCCTAAAAATATAATGAATTCAAAAAAAGATTGAAAAGAACAAAGCGAAATTCAATGTTTGGTATTGTTTTACATTATCACGTTTCAGACATATATCTATCAACCTAGTAGCAACCGGTCATCTGTCGGGTCTGAATTAAGCGTGGGACCAACGGTCTATGATTACATTGATACAGACTCTAAGGTATATTGCCATTCAAATTACATTAACGAATTCACACTTTTTGATAATTAAAGAGTTTCTTTTGTTTCTATTTTCTTATGGTCAATGATGGGATATTGATAACCACCAAGTTATCAAAATAAAGATATTACTTTGTTCCGGAATTGAGTCGTTCAGAACTGATGTTGCAATCTAATTTATTAACTGATAAAAGGAGATAATGCACATTTTTAAACTCCAAAATCATGAAAACTAAATATCAGACTCAGTTCGATGCAGCCTGTTTATGTAGAAGAGTGGTAATTATAATCTACCCTCTTCCCTCTTTTACACGAAAAGAAACAAAGAGTATATTTAAGATTTTTTACTGTATCAGATCATATAGGATTATCATATAGAAGTTTGTTCATCTTTTCAGTTTGAGATACAACGACCAAATGTCCGCCTCGGGCACCTCAACAAGTTTTAAAGAATTAGATGTTGTAAATTTTTGGATTATTGTTGGTTCATGAAGATACTGATGAAAAGGTTTCAACCGCCTAGAGAATTTTCGGAACACTATTTATAGAGTTATTTTAATTAGATTTTTTGAGAAATATAACTGGATGTTTTAGGATTGATTACCATACAGTAAACATCAACTGATTTTAGCGAATATACAATCTGTAATCCATGAAAAGAGTATTGTATCGTATGTATAGTTATACCCCCACCACAAAATGGGGGGGGGGGGGCTATAATGGATTCGCTTTGTCGCGTCGGTCGGTCGGTCGGTCCGTCCGTCGGTCGGTCCGTCTCCATTTTCGTGTCCTCTCTATAACTCCTATACCAATTGAAGGATTTTCTTCAAACTTGGCTCAAATGTTCATCTCAACAAGGGGATGTGCAGAACCCATATTGCCCATGTGTCAGTTCAAGGTCAAGGTCACAATTGAAGGTCAAATATCAAACACTATCAAATATTACACAGTATGTCGTGTCCGCTCTGTAAGTCCTACACTACTTGAAAGATTTTCTTCAAACTTGGCTCAAATGTTCACCTCAACCAGGGGATGTGCAGAACCCATGTCGCCCATGTGTCAGCTCAAGGTCAAGGTCACAATTGAAGGTCAAATATCAAACAATTAAATATTACACAGTATGTCGTGTCCGCTCTGTAAGTCCTACACTACTTGAAAGATTTTCTTCAAACTTGGCTCAAATGTTCACCTCAACAAGAGGATGTGCAGAACTCATGTTGCCCATGTGCCATCTCAAGGTCAAGGTCACAATTGAAGGTCAAATATCAAACAATCAAATATTACACATTATGTTGTGTCCGCTCTGTAAGTCCTACACTTATTGAAAGATTTTCTTCAAACTTGGCTCAAATATTCACCTCAACAAGGGGATGTGCAGAATCAATGTTGTCCATGTGTCAGCTCAAGGTCAAGGTCACAATTGAAGGTCAAATATCAAACAATCTAATATTACACAGTATGTCATGTCCGCTCTGTAAGTCCTACACTAATTGAAAGATTTTCTTCAATCTTGGCTCAAATGATCATCTCAACCAGGGGATGTGCAGAACTTATGTCACTTTTTTGCTGGCTTAAGGTCACGGTCACACTTTAAGGTCAAAAATTGACTTACAAAATATTCTTAAATTTTAACATTTATTTGAATATTTCTAAACCTAGAAAAGGTATTTGCTTGAAACTTAAAATATTTTTGAAGGGTCACAATTCCGATATGCTGTTCGTTCAAGTTTCATAACTCTGTATTGCATTTTACCAAAGTTATGCCCCTTTTTAAGTCTTCAAATTTACATACAATCAAATATTAGATAATATGTTGTGTCCGCTCTATAAATCCTATACTAATGGAAGAATTTTCTTCAAACTTTACTCAAATTTTCACCTCAACAAGGTTATGTGCAGAATCCATGTCACCTTTGTGCCGGCTAAAGGTCAAGGTCACACTTGAAAGTAAAAAAATGACTTAGAAAATGTTCTTAAATTTTAACATATACTTGAATAATTCTGAAACTAGCGCAGGCATTTGCTTGAAACTTTAAAGATATATGAGGTGTGGCAAATAAGATATGCAGGTCAAGTTTCATTACTCTGTATTTCATTTTTACAAAGTTATGCCCCTTTTTAAGTCTTCAAATTTACATACAACCACTACTAGACAATATATTGTGTCTACTCTATAAATTCTATACTATTGGAAGGATTTTCTTCAAACTTTACTCAAATGTTCAACCAAACTGGGTGATTTGCAAAACCCATCTTACCCTTGTGCCAAATTAAGGTCAAGGCCACACTTGAAGGTCAAAAATTGACTTATAAATAAAATGTTTAATACATTGGGAAAATGAAAGGTTATTTGTAACTGTTTCGAACATGATTTGATAATATATATTTATACTATTACCTGTACAATTAGTCTTTTTTCACCAGAGAAAATTTCTTTTTATGTATTTGTGCCACATAAGTTATTCCTTTAACCACCTTTCCAAGTGGTCTTCTGTCAAAGACATTGGTGGGGGTATGAATCGCATTCAGCGATAGTTCTAGTTCAAAATGTAAAAAAGTGTCATAACTATTTTATTTATAGCTTTACTATCAAATTCCGCTATTATCACATTTTTTTTGCTGTTTAATCATGTTGATAATTTGTTAATCAGATATGCAATTGGTCACCATTATGCTACATGTATAAGCTGCATTGAGAGTGACATTATAATGAAGAAATTTGAACAGATTTTATTTCTCATTGTACACTTTTTTCAACACTCATTGCGATATATTGTTTGTGTTTATTTTGTGTGTTGATAATGTCTATATTCACCTAGTTTATATTTCTGCGTAATGTCACTTCTATCACGCTGTTATTTTCCACAATTATTTAACTGTGATTTGAAGAGGTAGAAACAACACAACACTTAAGTTTTATGTGTAACTGTCTTTTCTATGTATACTTTATAATAATACTATCACTGTTTTATCATATTCTGCTGTCAAGTTCTGCTAAGTGTTAAGAATAAAACTTGACACAAGTGGTTCAGTGTATCAAACAGACCCCTTCTTCCAAAAGTCAAAGTCACACGTAAAAGCCAAATTGTAAAAAAGTCAATTCCATGTCTGCTGCACAGCCTATTGGCTACTCGGAATGATTTTTTTTAAATAACGTGAAATAAATGATAACCAATATAATATGATGTGCAAGCCATGTCACTAAGGTAAAGGTCACTAAAACTGTTTTATTCTTAAGTAGATTTTGAATAAATTGGGACCAAATAATCACTATTACGCAATCGAAGTACGCACGAAGTGCACAGAACAACAACAATGTTTTTCCCAAAATGTCAAGGTCTGTCAAATGTTTAAAACCCACATCCGTATCTGCTTCGACAGGGGATAAGGTTTTTTAAGACCGTCGTGTATAATAAGCTTCTCTTCGTATTATATATTCATATAAACATTTTTCCACGTTGTCCATACCATTACTAACGACAATTTGTTTAAGCTCACAGAGCTTAAGCACAAGGCAAAGGCCTGTCGATCAGACGTCCGTATTCCATTTAAAAGTTCATAGTCATCAAACATTTTAAGAATAAGTATCTAAGCGACTCCTCGAAAGAGGTTGATGATGGGTCAAATGAAAGAAATATTTAACAATCTAAATATTTTAATTGTTTGTTAATTTTTTATTTGTCAAAACGGCGACAAATAGGGGTCAATTTCTCTTCGTCTGTCTGTTACAAGACATGTGCAGACTATCCTAAAAAACTACTAGTGCAATTTCATCCAAACTCAAAGTTCACAGGAATGATCAGTACCAAGTCTTGTTGTGTATGTCGTCAGCGTTTTCCGGTTCAATGATTTGTGTCCCTTTAATTATTTGATTTTTTTAAGGTTGATAAGACTACTTCTCTTATACCACTAAAGCAATTTCAATAAAACGTTACAAGGGTGTTCTGTAGCTCAATTATTTGTGCTTATTACACGGGTTTTCTAGTTGAATGATTTTTAGCTGAGAAATAGCACTTTAATAAAAATGTGTTTTGTGATTCCAGCTACACTGAATCTTGTCCGGACTACTTCTTAGAAACAACTGATGCAGTGTCATCCAAACTTTACAGGAATGATCAATACTAAAGTCTAGTTGTGCATAAAATTGACTCAAAACTAGGTCACCAGGCTCAAGAAAAACCTTTTTTATTGTCACAGATTTGATTTAACATTCCTTTTAGAAATGTAAATGTAGTGATAAAAGAAGGTTAAAAACAACTTCACCGGGTCAAATTGAAGAAAAACATTTAATTTAACAAAGGTGATAAAAGCCTTCGTTAAAAGTCTAGAGTAGATTTGATCTATACTCCGGGCTATCTTTGCATGTTTATATCAATGCAGGAGTTCGAAAATTCATCTATGATTAAAAAATAGTTATTAGATAGATTGAATCAATAAAATCTTTGTTTTACATTGTAAAAGTGGTCATAATTCTCATTTGATCATCCAAGCTCATCGGAATTTTTTCTGCTTGATATTTTGGTAAGGTTAAAAAAAATGACATCAAAGGTTTAAAAATGTAAGACATGAAGACAAATGAAGGAAAACCTTGGACTCACAGTTTTCTTTTAAATCATATTACATGTACACATCGCACTTTTCGTATTAGTGTCTTATTAAGTCTTGACAATATTAAAGTTTGGTACACTGTGGTCAAAACTTGGGTCGCAATATCAAATTCTTGATCAAATTCTTGAGGCCTTATAGAAGAAACAATTTTAATTGAATCTTATAATTGTATTTTGCAAATACGAATAAGTGTTTAGATAAAACTTTACAATAACACTATGGTGAGCGAACAAAAGTCAACATTTTCCTTATGTATTGCAAAGATATTGATTAATTTTCTGAGTAATGGGTTGGCATTTTCAGAATTTTGATTTGTATAGTCTAGTTTGATTCAATATTTAAAATTATTGCTATATCGTCTAGTATTTTAATTATGATGGCTTCTTCATTTCTTATGCATCTGTGTAAATTGATTAAATTGAAGGATGCAAATTTCTCAGTCTGTGTCAATAACTTTATAATCAGAAGAGTGAGTGAGTTTTACAGGAAAAATGAACAGTTTTGTTTTATCCAATAAACAGATATAAATGATAAACATGTTTGCTTTTTTCTTACTCCCTGGATAGAAATGCTATACAAATACTAATTGAAAGATATTGATACTAAAATAATATCCTATATAAGTACCAGGGTTGTTCAATATGTAATGTGTATTGTACAGTATCTCAAGAGAATTCAACTCAAATAGTCAAATCAACATTACATCCCTTCAAAATAGTCCAAACGGTTAAAATACATGATTTCAATCTCTGAATATATCTTTAAAATGACTAAGGTAAACTTCTGAGAACAGGGGTCTGTCTGGACTTCTAATTATTGTTATGTTTTGGGACATGGAACTTGTTCATATAGGACTAGATCAAGTATTGTGGGTGTGGCAGGACGTTACCTTCTCCGACTACAAAAATAGTTTCACAAGCTTGGTTGTATGTGATGGTGCATTATCATGAAGTAGACGGACATGCCTAAATCCTGACACGTTCTGATAATATTTCTTGAGCTTTTCTAGTAAAGTATCTTGGTAATACCGACCTTGACATTTTTCCCCTTCGGCACCGGAATTTCTACGGCAATTCATCACAGGAGGACCTTCTTTGTGCTCACGGTCCCTTTGGTAATTACAAGCTTTGTTTCGTCTTTGGTTAGCCAATTTTGTTCCCAATTCTTCTGGGTGGTTCAAAGTAGTGAACCCGTGTTCGTAACAAGTAACAATATTTGCAAATTGTCAAATTGATTGAAGTTTTTAAACATTTGAGCAAATGCCTAGCGGTTTATAATCGTACCTTCTCTTGGTCATCGGTTAATGTATGGGGTATCAATCTGTCAGAAATGTCTGTTATTACTTTTAATTATTTCCCTGACTTTTGAGACATTTGTTTCGCCTGGACGTCCAGATTCTTCTGCATCTTTGACGATCTCTGTGCCTATCAGAAATTTCTGTATACACCTATGATTAGAACTGTCTCATAAGATTCAGTAAATCAAAGCACAGAAGGCGCTGAATTTGTTTGGGTCTCAGAATGTCATAAAGGTGAAGGTTGTGAGATTATAAACCAATTTGTAGTTGTATAGTGCCACCTATGCTGTTTCCATTGTTTTAACTGTTGTAAACGCTTAAACAATTTGCCGAATGAATGACCTTTGTGTGAATTTTATATAATTCCTATTTTCGTCGATATTTTCACATTGCTCCTCAACCATTGTACACTGATTATTAATTGCGATAAGTTTAAAACTGTTTATCTTAAGGCTCATGTTTATACTGTTAGAAAGGTGGTGAATTAAGCTCATTTTGCGTATCATCGCCTACTTACAACCAATGATATCGGTACCAACATCACTTTGCGTCATGTATTCATTAAATTTTTTCTGTGATTATTTATTCAAATTCATTATACATTTTAAGTTCATCTGAGCACGTAATGCTCAAGAATGAGCTAATGAGCACTCTGCGTGCGTCAGCGTCAGTGCGTCCTTCAGAAATGGAGTCAAACTTTTAAAACAACATCTCCTTCTATACCGTCTGTATCGGACAATATTGTTTTAATTGAGCAATAAAGTTCCTCGCATGTAATTCTTCAAAAGTGTTGTAATTTCATTCCATGCTTAATTCTGGTTTCCACGACAAACGGAAGAAAAAGTTTTAAAAATTCGAAATATCGAAACAGCTGATCTTAGGTTTTTTTGCATTAAACATTTTCTAGTGGGTGTATACCAAAGAGCTAGAGGTTAGATATTCAACATGAAACATCTTTTAAGGGTTGTCTACCAAGTTTGTTCAAATAAAAGCCATGGGGTCAAACTTGGATTCGCCCCGGGGGTCATTGATTTTCCTTATATGTATATTGTGAGAAACAAAAAATATCTTCCTTTAAAAAAAACAAAAAGCTACAGCTTAGATATTCAACATGAAACATCTTCTACTAGTAGTTGTCTTCCAAGTTTTTTCAAATAAAAGCACTGAAGTTAAAATCGGCCTCGCCCCAGGGGTCATTGATTTTCCTGACATGTAAAAAAAAACAACAAATCTTCTTAAAAGCCGAAAAGGTAGAACTTAGATATTTGGCATGAAGCATCTTGTAGGTGTCTATCAAGTTTTTTTAAATAAAAGTTCTTGGTTCAAAATTGGCCCCTACTCTGGGGGTCATTGATTTTCCTAAATATTGCTATCATATTATATACAGTATATGCAGCACAGAGCTTTCAATTATAGCTAAATTATCTCCCTTGAAAAATTGTCAGATGGACCTCCACAAGAAATTCTATGTATAGTGAAAAACAAAAACAAATATATTCTGGGATTATACTCTAGAGGCTTTATCTAAGTTACATATGTATTTGGTATGAAAATTTGCCAGGTGGAGCTTTACAAAAATCAAAAATCTTTCAAATAATAGCCCTCCGGTCAAAATTAGCCCCGCCCCGAGGAACATAGATTTGCCTTATATGTATATAGTAAAAATATTTCTTCTCTAAATCTACAAGAGCTTAAGCTAAGTTTCCATAGCAGCAAGTAACTTCAAAGTAAAATTTATTTTTTCATATCAACGAATAAATCATACCAAACAGTGACTTCTTAATTATGTAACTGTTGTTTTCCATTAGCAATAGCATTTTTTAAAATAATTTTAACAATATTATTATTACTGCCGCATGCCTGGCAATATCATGATATTGTTGGGACACCAGGGACAGGCTATGGATTTTTCAAAGACAATCGACGCCTTACATTGCATGTTCATGAAAAAGAATAAAAGAGCGATTAGCAGTAACATGAAGAAGAAACAACTAATAAATACGTGTAACTCTTAGTTCTAGGGTAACATGTTTCAGCGCATTTTCTTCTGCAACAGTACTAGTCTATCAGTTCGCAATTTTGATGTATAAGTAAATATCACGGGGTGGTCTCTTTTATTATTTGTCTTTCATACCTTCATATACTAATCTATTTGATCATAAATGAATAAATTACTTATACACAATATATAGGTTTTGTACTATATTTGAGTCAAGTAGACACTTGGAGGTTCAAACTGCAAATAAATTCCAACAAACAAAACTCTGAAGAAGTTGCTGCTGATGTGACGGTAGAAATTTGACGTAAGTGTTTAATACCACTTACCTTACGTTGATAAGTGTCAGTATGTCTTATTTTTATTTATTTATAATTGAAATCTGCCCTTTGGATTGACTTCTTCTGTAGTCATTCGTCGTAAAGAAGTTATTCAATCATTCAAAAAAGGGTCCAATTTCAAGTTTGAATCAAAAACAGTGCAAAATAGTGCATCATAAACTTGCAAAAGTAAATATATATTTGTATTATTTATGCTATACAAGTTTGAGACACTTACATTCGATATTTTTTAACAGCAGAAAAACAATAACTGAGAAAATCCCTTTTATATAAGCTCAACATTTCAACTCTATATAGACAAAGCAGTGAGGAATTTCAATCATAAAATCTGATTTTTTTTTTGTGGAGATGATGAAAAGCTTAAAATAGTTCAGTCGGAAAGCTGATTCTACGCGACCTTCAATGACTGATCATATCTAATAATAATTGAGCTGTACAGAAATGTTGGCCAGTGATACCATCCTAAAAACAGTCACAGTATTGCAGCTATTATAAATGTTTACTGTCACGTTTTTTCGAATTCGCTGTTCACAAAACAATAAATAGATTTTCGGACATTCGCAATGTTCAAGTCTTCTAGTTATTTATAGCTTTCATGTACATCAATACTGCTTTCCGATTCTCTTTCACTATTATTACCCCTCACTTTTATCGTAATGTTAATTTCCCATAGGCCTCTGGGAATTATTCTTACTGTTAATGCAAGTGTACCACGTTACTAAGACTTTTGTACTGTTACATAGGTAACAATATTCTTTAACAGTATAAAATCTGGTCACGTGGTCTATTTTCTAAATAAAATGAAAAAAAATGGCCGCCATTTTTCTCTCGATTCATTCTTATTTAGCCTAGGACATCACCAAAGTAACTATGACTCTCATAAAATTTAGTTCTTTGCACCCCAGAGTTCTTTTCGCGTATAAATCATCTTTTTGTTGAATAGTCAATAAGTAAACATGCGTTTTCAACGGAAGTAATTGTAATGTGAATAATTTTGTGTCAAACTGGAAAATGCAGACGATTAAAGCATGCAACAAAGGATTATTCAACAAATTTAACCATTGAAGCGTTACAGATAGAGTTGGTGGACAGACATCTGTAGGACATCGTTATTTTGTAAATGCACTTTGTCAAAAACCATGCGAAGAATATTCTGGATACAGAAGGATCAGATTTTACAGATCATAACCTTATAAATGAGTAAGTGTTTTGTTTTCTAAATAAAACGCAGCTTGTTGTATGTTTATGACTGGTAGATTTCATCACTTGCTTCTCAAGTAGGCCTACATTACACGTAAAACTTGCAAGGTAAGGACAGTTTAGTTATTGCTACTCTTGGTTTATTTTTGTTACAGCTAGATTAACAAATTCAGATCATCACAGTATTTGTTCGGGGTTATAAAATAATTATTACCCCTCACTTTTTTCGTAATGGTAATTTCCCATAGGCCTCTGGGAGTCATTTTTACTGTTAATGCAAGTGTACCACGTGACTAAGAATTTTGTACTGTTACATAGGTTACAGTATTTTTTAACAGTATAAAATCTGGTCACGTCTATTTTTTCTAAATCAAATTAAATAAAATGGCCGCCATTTTTATCTCGATTCATTCTTATTTTCAACGTCTGGAGTAACTATGACACTCATAAAATTTAGTTGTTTGCACCCTGGTGTGCTTTTCGCGTATAAAATATCTTTTTGTTGAATAGTCAAAAAGTGAATATCCGTTTTCAACGGAAGTAATTGCAATGAAAATGATAATATGTGTCAAACTGGAACATGCAGACGATTTAAGCATGCAACAAAGGATTATTTAACAATTTTAATCAGTGAAACGTTACATATATGGTGGACAGACATAGGATATCATCGTTATTATGTCAAAAACCATGCTAAGAATAATCTGGAAACAGAAGGATAAGATGTCACAGATCATAACCGTGTAAATGGGTTAGTGTTTTCTTTTCTAAATAAAACCTAGCTTATTGTATGTTTATGATTTGTAGACATCATCACTTGCTTAAAGAATAAAAGAAAAAGAAAACTACTCAAGTAGGCCTAAAGTACACTTAAAACTTAAAAGGTAAGGACAGTTTAGTTATTGTTACTCTTGGGTTTTTTTGTTACAGTTAGATTTAGTTGACAATTTTAGATCATCACAGTTTTTTTGTTCGGGGTAATAAAATAAATAACACATGGGTTTGTGAGTAACAGTAAAAACATCATCCATGTCATCCCTCGTAAAAATACTGTTACCCGAGGCGCAGCCGAGGGTAACAGTATTTTCCTCGGGATGATATTTTTACTGTTACCCTGAAACCCATGTGTTATTATATAATACACCATGGGTTTGTGTGTAACAGTAAAAATATCATCCTTCGTAAAAAAAATACTGCGCCTCGGGTTACAGTATTTTTCTCGGGATGATATTTTACTGTTACCCACAAACCCATGTGTTATTTATATAATATGACATGCTGCGAGAAACCGAAGGGAAACCAATATATGACCTAACATAATAGAAATAGGAAGGAGTTCTTGAATCCGAATTTATTTTTAGCTGTAAATCGAAGGGATTAATTGTTAAAAACCGGGCCCATGGACAAAAAAATAGTAAACACACCTATGATTGTATGCAGATTGTTTTTGTTATCAACACATATCTAATCAGACTTTACACAAGTTACTTTTATTATATGTGCGTTACTCATGTACAACATGTCTGATAACAATGTGAATGGCTTTATTATGGCCATATATTATAAATATACACCGCAAACATACCGCAATACAAAGAAAATTGATTATTCTGTTAGAAGCTGATACAAAATGTGACTCGTATTACAGTTTTAAAACAAGACGACTTACAGTGAGTAGGATATTCTTTACGCTTTATTCAATACTGTAATTAATTTATCTCTAAATTACCAACATCGTCTTTATTTAATTCTCTTCACCTAAGTTGTTATGTATGATCCTTAATACATTACTTAATCAACATAATTATTTATGATATCACAGACTTTCCATAATAAACCAATTCACCATAATACGTTTCTTCTAAAATAGATATTATGATATGTGTTTTACTATGTACTTAAAATAAATATATCGTGCAAAAATGACGATATTTCATAAAATGTTAAGTATGACAGAACGTTTGATACACATGATATTTATACTTAATTCTAGTTTAATTTATATTTTGTATACCTCGGTTTACCTCGGTATCATGCAGGAAAAGTATATTTAACATGTTTAAACACGACACAAACCGTATCTTTGCAACAATGTGTGCTAATTGATAACCTTGTTTGTCTGATTTATTTTATTGCTTTGTTTTTATACTTTCATGTAATTGCAAAAATCTATATAAATATTAAAGTAGGTTCGAAACTGAATTCCTCTGTCTCAACTGAGATAGAAAAAACTTCTTTAATAGATATGTTGGACACCTAAACGAACTATGTGCATATATTTAAAAGGAAATATACTGTACATCATGTATATATAGCAAGATAAATAAATTGTTTTGGGACAAAATATTATTATTCATCATGCTTAATCACTTCAAGACATTTTTATTAAAATAACCAAATTATATAAGTTCATTGTTTTAACAATATTTGAAATACTTATTGAGCATGTGCTTGTTCATATAGGAAAGTAAACTCTAAGTTTATTGCTATTTTTGTTAATCATAAAAGTAATAGCATTAGATATAAGAAAAACTTTCATTGATGGTTAAGTGTTGATTATATGTCTGCTCAAGTAAATCAGACTGAATGCTAAATGAAAACAATAATAAAATCTTGTTGCTAGTGCTTTCTTCATAGTAAATAAAACACACACAAAAAACCCTTTCATATAATGATGTAATAACTGGCGGTAAACACGACAAACAAGAATATTTTAGGTTCGGTTATATCAATTCTGTTCAATTCATATTCCAATAATGTCATATGTGCTCACGGTTGGCTCACTTGTTAATGACGCTTACTGATACAATTATTGTTATTCTTAAGCCCTAAGAGTCTTTTATCTTAATCGATATAACTGTTGCTTCTATACGTTGTATTCCATAAAATGTCAGTAAGCTATCATGTATAGGCTGAGAACAAACACCAGTAACATTTAACCCACAAGAACGACTCCCACCTTGACGTGGTTTGTGGGCTTACATCTTTCTGGGATGAACCAAGAGGAGTCAAAAATTAAACAACAAAAAGGTGGACATTTCGAGTTGACCGTAGACATCACAAAACTATTGAAAGAAATAAATAAAAAGTTGTCAGATATAAATTGTGAAACAACACAACATTGGTGCACTGCTTTGAATCAACTTAACTTTAACTTGAACACTGCACAAACATGTTGGAATTAATTACTCAACATACAAATAACTTCAGGGTGCAATACTATGCAAAGACTTAGTCACATATCAATTTACATCAACAATAGGTGAATGAAAATAAATCAATTTGGATAACACAAAAGAACATTAAAATTTAAAACCAAATATTAATTGGACAAATCAGACTGGCGATGATTCAGTCTGTTCATAAAAGATAAATGAAAAGTTGAACATCATTGGTTTAATGAAATACTTAATACTTACACAAAAATACGCTTGAAAGGTAGATAGATATAACAGCACTGAAGTTTGAGGCAACGTTTAATAAAACTAAAACCCTGCTGGTTGGATATAATATTATATATAATTCTGAAACCAAAAAAAACTCAGAAGCACCATAAATGAGAGAAACGTCTGAAAACTTCACATCTCCGGATGTTTTTACATCTTGTGTTTAAATGTTGAAGTCTGCTTAAGCCGGTACTAGGGTGTGGACGATAATTTGCACTATCCGGTACCGATGAACAAGCTAAATTTTTGATTTTTGGCGTTCTTTAGGGATTCTAATTATGAATATAATCCAAACACCCTAACTACAACTAAATGTCTTCAAACCTTAATTGTGTATTGACTAAACTAAAATCATATAGCTGCAAAATCATTTTACAAAAGATGGATACTTGTATAAAACCGATATGAAAAAACTTGTCATTTCATTATGTACTTTTATGAAATAAATGTTATTAATGACAAGATTATTGTGACAGTTAAAATAATTAATTATTATATTTTTTAGATGATCATATATATATGGACACGAGATGTGGGGAAACAATCGATATGACTTTACCTTCTATCGATACGCTGAAGTTGATGCTAACTTCAAATTCAACCTACGACAACGGCATGGACTGCACTTTAGCGTTTATTACAAATCGCGAAAACAAACTTCAATTACAATTCAATGTAAATATATTTTTGTGCTTTATATTTTACGGTGTTCCGTTTGGACAATCGTGATTTTTTTAGGTCTGTACCTGCGATGCACGATGGTACGATGATGAAAACGCGATGGTACGATGGTGAAAACACGATTGTACGATTATGAAAACGCGATGGTACGATGTTGAAATTGCGATGGCGCGATAGTACGATGGTGAAAATACGGTGTGACATCGCGTTTTCACCATCGTACCATCGCGTTTTCACCATCGTACCATCGTGCATCGCGGGTAAGGACGAAATAAAAAAATCACGATTGTCCAAACGGAACACCGTTATATTTAAATCTTTGATTTTTATTTGCTAAGCCGAAAAGTACACATCCTGGCGTAAAATATATTGTGCCTGAAAGCTTATTTCCCACATAAAACAGGTCGGTCTAAAACATCAACATACTTGTTAACAGTTATTTAATATGCATATATAGAAGAAATATTTGCAGTTTCCACGAGATTGTCAAACAACATTGACCTGGCACTCTTGCATTTGACCCTGTAGTCAGTATATTCCGTAACGTTACGAAGATATGACTGTACATATCCAATAGTTAAAATGCTGTGAAATAAAAATCCTTCGTAACGCAAATGGTGAATGGGTTTCAATTGAAGACTGTAGACATATGTTCTGCAGTAAATATTATTATAAAATTGTTAATATTATAAATATATTTATTTAGTATAGAAATATTATTCAGTCTAAATTATTGTTATAAAACAACAACAAATTCTTAAAGATTTTCATCAGATACTGTATTGAATGAACCATTGTTTTTTTAATTTGCCCGAGGATATATAATGAGATGTGGACACAGTATGTACAAATTCTACAGACAAATAAATGTCAAATCAATGTTTTTAAAACAATAAAGTTGTTACTTAAATTAGTCTACATGTCACATAAGTATGAAGAACAAGTGGTCAATTTGTAAACAGATTGTTATATACATGTTTGATTCTAATTGGTCAATTTAAAACATTTTATGTATTTTCGGAATTTTTCATTGGTTAACTCTTTAAATGTCTTATGACATACATAACCTTTATAAGCTCGTCGTTTCCTGAAGTCGGCAAAATAGCATTAGCAAAATAAACTCAGGAAGCTTACGACAATTTTTTATATCTTTTAGGTAAGAACATTTTATACTATTTTAACAAGTTATTTTATGTACTTATTTTACTGTTGGTAATATAAGAGTAAAGCATTATTTCATTATAAATAGTAAAAAATTATTTCTATGTTAAAAATAACAAGAAATAACATTGTTATATATGTATTAAAAAAAATACAAATTATTAAGTAACATATGTTTTTAAAATAAATTGTTTTATTATGCATAAAATAATACAGCTTTTGTTTAATATGTAGTTACAAATTCATTGGCATAAAATTGTTGATTTTTATAATATTTTATTTGTCAATATGTATGTATGTTTATGTATAAATGTTTAAAAGAAAATAGCATTAGCAAAATAAACTCAGGAAGCTTACGACGATTTTTTATATCTTTTAAATTTTAAAAATCAATAACTTTAAGTCAGTAAAAGCTCAAAGCCTGAGGCAATTCCCCAAACCAGAGCAACAACAACAACAACAACAAAATACGCTGCACAATTAGCGGCACAACACATAAACTGGTAGTTTCAAATCTGATTACAGCAATTTTGATTTAATTTTATTTTTTAAACTGACATTTTCTTAAAACTATTTTTGTTGCGATTATGTGTAGTATTTTAATAAAGCGTGTATGCTCTAAAGCATTTACGATTGCATAATGTCACGAAGAGAACCGTTAAAAATAAATAAAAAAAACATTTGTATATAAAAACACCACTTAAAAGGTATTCTTAATTAATTCTTGCAAGTTAATAAAAAAAAAAACATAACGTATTAATAAGGACTAGAACCAGAGACCTCCAGATCGGTAGCCAATACACCACACCTCACTCACAAGATATCGATATATTCGATAGATACTGGTCAGTGTTTATTCAAATGACCTTTACGAAAGATACTGTAGTGCCCGGTCAATATTGTTCGACAATAACTGTGACTTATCGGTTGTTATGTTATGTTTCACTTCGCACAGATATAAACACCCCTATTATCCCATCCGTGAACATGTTGCGAGTAGGACAGCTTGATGCAGGTAGAACTTACTATATAAATATTAAGTTTAAACCTGATTACCTGGATATCTGTTCTTCTTTTTATATGCCCAAAAGAATTTCGGGCATATTATGTTATACCACCTTGCGTCCGTTCGTCTGTCTGTTAGCAATTTGATTTCCGGAGGATAACTAAAGTTCCATTTGGCCCACAATATTCAAACTTCATAGGATGATTGTCCATATTGGGTAGAAGACCCCTATTGATCTTAGGGTCACAAGGTCAAAGGTCAAGGTCACAATTACCTTAAAACAGTTTCCGGAGCATAACTTAAGTTCCATTTAGTCCACAATATTTAAACTTCATAGGATGATTGTCCATATTTGGTACAAGACCTCTATTGATTTTGGGGTCACAAGGTTAAAGGACAAGGTCAGTATTATAAATTTCTGGAGCATAACTAAAGTTCCATTTGACCCAGTGTTGAAACTTCAAAGGATGCTCGTCAATATTGCGTAGAAGATCCCTATCAATTTTGGGGTCACAAAGTCAAAGGTCAAGGTCACTATTTCCTTAAAACTACAAACTTTTTTCACTCATTAACTTAAGTATTTATCATCTTGCAGCTGTAAAATGTTAAAGGATGAACAGCCATGTCCAAAACATGACCCCTATTGATTTTAGGGTCTTAAGATCAAAGGTCAGGTCACAATGACCTAAACGCTGATAATTGTGCTTTGTTTCTTTAAGCTAAGCATAACACAAGTTCCATTTGGCTTACAGTGTTCAAGCATCATAGGATGATTGCTTATATTGAATAAAAGATCCATATCTATATTTGGGGTCACAAGGCCAAAGGTCAATATCAAATGACCTTAATATTGTTAACAGTTTTACAACTGTCAAACTTCATAGGATGATCACTTATATTGAGTACATTAATTATATGCCCTAAAAATATGCTTATATTATGTTATACCCCTGGCGTTTTTCCGTCCATCAGTCGTAGCAGTTTTACTTACAATATAACAACTTGATGGTGGTGCTTTGGAAACCGCAACTGTAAAGACATGAAGGTTCTTCAGGTATAAATGGGGGTTGCTTTTTGAAGGAGGTAATACTTTATTTAATTCCCATGTCTTGCAAATGTTTCATCCTTACTAAAAAACACTTTCGGGCATATAATGCTCCGCCTAGCGGTGCTCTTGTTTGTCTCTTTTCATAGACATAATTGTCTATGATATATTGTGCAGCAAGCGATTGTAGGATAAAAACTTGCCAAGCGCACAACTTTACCACCGGCAACCAGCGGATGTACTTGCAACTAGTTAACGGATGTGTTTATTATTTAAGTCAATGTCTACAAAATAGCATAAAATAAACTTTACTTTAATTGTTTACAATA
>NW_026855363.1:0-13511 GCF_026571515.1 Ruditapes philippinarum
AAGAAGAGTTTCGAGTTAACTTTGCCTTTTCATATTTAAATTTGCATTCTTTAAATCAGGTTTTGATTGAATGTTATCATTATAAGCTGAATGGTATCTTGGTCAAGCTACACATTCCAGTAGCTATGTTTCTTTTATAAGCATTTTAAAATATTGATGTCCTTTGTTGTATATAATTATAAGCAACGAAACATAAGACTGTAATTTGCAAAGTATGTATTTTTCATTTATTGCATATATTTATTTAATTGTTCTCAAAAAAAGCATTCCTTTTTTCTTTTGGAATGTGTTGCAGCGTATAGTAAGTAAAAGTGCACCTTTGTTCTTAGATTGTCTTTTATTAATCAGTATGTTATACCTTCTATTACACATCAATGTTTCTTGCATTCAATAAAACATGTGGCATAAGTAGTTGGTCGATAACGGAGTAAAAATAAAGTTTACCGTCCACCGAAATTTTACAAAATATTCGGCGTAACAAAACAACAAATGAACACATTCAGTTACCAAGTCTGTACCATTGTTCGTTCTTACCTTATTGATCAACGGACTACTGCACATAAGTTGATCTTATAATTCAATAATTTTGTTTAAAATTTGTTTAAATGTTACACATCCAAGGTTGATTTCCTCTTATCCTTTTTGAATTAATCACGTTCTTCTGTTAAAAATTTCATGTTTGTATTTCATGCATTGTAAATGGCTATATATGTAAACACATATTATGCTATTATGCTAATAAACTATATGTTATGTTATGTTATGTTATGTTATGTATATAAAATGTACAAATTTAAAGTGAATTGGTCAATAATAGAAGACCTGTAATTAATACCATAAACAATTAATATATGTAGACTATATTCATTATTAAAGTTGGATAAATATCTTTCCGTCTTGTTTCTCGTTTCTTTACCATTTAACGTTAAAGTCAGGGGTATAAGCAACAAAACACCTAAACAAATACTGGTAAATTGGTGGTTGAACCCATTACTTGTAAGATCTTAGCATGATTCAAGAGGATATTTGTTTAGTTCAGTGTAAGATCGGAATACATTTCACTGAGTGAGCACCAAAAAGTATATTTCACGAGTGGCGTAGCCACGGGTGAAATATGAACTTTTTGTGTTCACAAGATGAAATATATTTCGATCTTACACTTTACAAACTTTCTTTTTATTATATGTAAAGTAACGTTTTAAAAAGACATTAAACCTAATACTAAATGAAAAGTGCGCCAAATAATGATACAACGTCGTAAATGACGTCACGTCATTAGGTTGGTTTCCAGTACTGTGCACGTTGGTATTTCACTGAAACAACGTAAAGGGGCTTAAATTCAAAACAGTGAAATCATCAAAGAAACTAGAGTTTGCAATTTTCATTTAATTTTGTTGTGATTAATGCTTAGGAGGGATCACCATTTTTTTTAGATGTTGATACATGTAGTGTATATTTTGCATACTTAATGACAACTTTTCATGTTCCAAAATTCTCATTTTATATTTCTTTTTCGTTGTATTTTTTAATTTAACAACGTAAGGGGCTTCAATTCAAAACAGTGAAATTATCAAAGCGGTAATTTCACTGTTTTAAACAGTGAAATTACCAATTTTATATCACTGATATATTTCTATAAACCACCGAAAAGCATGCAATAAAAGGAGGTACCTAACTCCAATTTATGGTATAATTTAGTAGGACATTTGTGATTTAAAGAACATTTTTGTTTGTTTTGTTTGGAATTGGAATAAACATCTTTGTTATCCATTTCTTTGTTTTTAAATTAAAAATTGTCACAGGTGGCGCGAATATCTTTGATATCCGTGTGGTTTGTTTTGAAGGAGAGCCATGTCAACATGGCCATCCCCCGCCGAATATGTTTGCTCATTGGAAGAATGTATATGTAATAGAGCGGAATAATTCCATTTTAAGAGGTCTTTTGGTAATGAAAACTGATGGCTATAGTGATTACAGATTTGAAACCTATGTGAATACTGATGGCTGAAAATAACAAAGGGCAATTACTGAAAAATAATGCAGGGTAGGTTATCATTCTTGTGTGCTGCATTCCTCCTCAGTAAAATCTATCCACCTATGAAGTTTCAAGTTGATACCTCAAATACTTTTTGAGAAAAAAATTGAATTGAAAAATTAAGTATGAAAAAGAACAAAGGGCAATAACTCAAAAATTATAAAAGGTAGAGTTATCATTCTTGTGCAGTGCACACCTCCTGAGTGACATATATGCACCTATGAAGTTTCATTTTGATATCTCAAAGGCTTTTTGAGTTATGCTCTGGACAAAAATTAATTTTGAAAAATAACAAAGGGCAATAACTCAAAAATAATGCAGGGTAGAGTTATCATTCTTAAGCACTGCACTCCTCCTCAATGAGATCCATCCACATTTGAAGTTTCAAGTTGATACCTCAAATACTTTTTGAGATAAGCTCTGGACAAAATAGCATAAAAAGGGCAATAACTCAAAAATTGTATAGAGAAGAGTTAATATTCTTGCGCACAACATTCCTCCTCAATAAGATCTATCCACCTATGACATTTCATGTTGATATCTCAAACACTTTTTGAGTAATGCTCCACTCAGGTGAAAAAATTAGGTATGAAAAATAACAAAGGGCAATAACTCAAAAATTATGAAAGGTAGAGTTATAATTCTTGTGGACAGCACACCTCCTGAGTGAGATCTATGCACCTATGAAGTTTCATGTTAATATCTCATAGGCTTTTGGAGTTATGCTCTGGACAAAAATCAATTTTGAAAAATAACAAAGGGGAATAACTCAAAAATCATGCAAGGTAGATTTATCATTCTAGTGCACTGCACTCCACTTCAATGAGGTCTATCCACCTATGAAGTTTCAAGTTGATAACTCAAATACTTTTAGAGATATGCTCCGGACAATAATGTCGGACGGAAGGACGGACGGACGGACGGAAGGTCGGACGGAAGGTCGGACGGACGGAGACTATTTCTATATCCTCCGCCGAAATTTTTCGGCGGGGGATAACAAATTTATATGAAATTGAGAGTACATTTTGATTTTATGTCAATATGTGCATGATATTTTACTACAACAACATTATTGTTTCTATGTAATGTACGTACATTCAGTCAGAGATGTTATATTTCCAATCCTTAAAGATCGTTCAACACGACATTATTGTTGTGATCGTGTTTTTTTTTAGTTTCAACTATTTATCTTTTTCGATTTGGGTGGACCCAATATTCGTATTTGAAAAATGTTAAAACACCATTAGGATATGTTGTTTGTTTTTTTATTTTTGTCTTTTGACGCCTTATCTGTAATATGCAGGATTCATAACCTCTGACACCCTTTCAAAATTCCATTTTGTTAAGTTCCACCCATTTGTTTTTCGTTTAGGGCACGCGCTTTCTATTACTTGGGGACCATACACCGCTTTACATGGAATGGCACGTTAGTGTCATATTGAAGGTTCCATTAAAACCACCGTATGAACACATCTGCGGTTGTTTCTAAATTCAAAATTTTGACATATCACGTTTTAATGTTGAATTCTGCTTACGGCGGCGCTAGCGGGTGTGGACGGTAGTTTGCATTTGGCAGTACCGTCCATGAACAGGCTAAATCAAACCGAGCCTACAACATTTTCAATTTTGCCGCTTTGGACTTTCTTTAAGGATTCTTATTTTGTCTATTTTGTCAAAATAATTTGTAGAAATGCTCATTTGTGCAAAATTGTGATCAATTTTGCAAATTGTGTGAATTTTGTGTACATTGAGATATGACCTTTGTTGCATATATACCATTTTCATTCCTTTTTCACATTTTGCATGAAGACATTTAAGTCTTATGATTTTTGTTCAGAAATGGCTATTCTATATTACCATAACTTTCTCGTTTGTAAAAGACGTAATGTTTAAATTGCAGCATTTAGGATGCACAAATGTATGTTCTGATACCTTTTGTTTGATTTTTCGAGTTAACAGAATACATAAATGCATACATATATTTGGTTATTTTAATGCAGTTTGATAAAAAAAGATTTTTGTTACAGTTTCTTTAAGCAATGTTTAAGAAGTTATCCGTGTTTGCAGTTAACACATCACATATATATTCTGAGATATTAAAAATAAAGCTTTTATTCGTAACCGTAATACTTATACTGGTTTGAATGTTAAAGTTTTGTTTCTTTCTATGACGAATATAAATTATATGTTTTAAATTCATGTTGTTTTTGTTTTCTGTAGTCAGCCAATTAATCAATAAATAAATCAATCAATCAATTAATCAAATATTAATCAATTTATCAACCAACGAATGTGATGATTTGGTCGATACGCCTTAAGTTTTCTTAAGCCTAATACTGATGTACAAATACATTAAGAGCTATATGATAAAATTTTACTTGATTGAAATTTTGAAAGAGATACAAATTTTAAGCTCGTAAACATCATGCAATTGTTGCACAGTCACAAAGGTCATAATTAACTTCTTAAGGATTTAGAACCGTTTTTGCATAACCACATTTAATAAATATAACTTTTTTTTCAAAATAAAACGGCCTGCAAATCGAATACCGACAAAAATATATATCATACAAAAGAGGACATTTCGAGTAATAACGAAACGGCATGCTTAGATAGTAATGATTGCCTAAAGTAACACAGAAAGAACCTTTGAGTCTTGACATTGTTCCTTGCAACGAAGTTTATGTGATATATGTAACTGACGGTTTTAATTTTAAAATTTTATATATATTTACATTGTACTATCATTTGATATTTCGGTGTACATATACATGTAACAAATGTTTGACTGTCTGATATGCATGTTAAGTCTTCCGTTGTATGCCTTTTCACCATTCAATGTATTGTATGTTTGACGTAGAAAATTCGATAACATATTAAAGGTTAAAACTTATGCATACATAAATCTCTTCAATTGTTAAATCTTGATTATCATAGATTAATGTTGTTGTTGTTGATGTTTTTTTTGTGTTTTTTTTATTTATTATTTTTTTTTTTTTAATAAAACTCGATTCTGACCATATTACATGTATATGTATTAATATTAATTTCCTTGGTTTCTTCTTCGAATAATGCTAGAAACTGTCTGTAAAGCTGAAAACAACAGCTAATATGACATGCCATTCAAAAGGATTTTATCTTTTACATCAAAAATCTTCAAATGAAAAAAATTATGTTGTCAAATAACCGATAATCAATGTTTTAATATTGCCTGACACTCTTATTGCAAACGTATTTTTAAAATAGAGATAAAGCAAAAATAATGCCGGGAAAGAGTTTAAACATTGGAAGAGGGAGAACCAAATCATTTTAAAGTGACATTTTGTTTAGTTTTTCGCTGTCAAGTTGAGTTGAATTAGTAATATATTTCAAGTGATTCACTATTATTAATAGTGAAAAAAGTTAAGGATAAAATAAGAAAAAACACAACTGCAAATGTTTCTAAATTATAAAAAGACTGCCCCACACTTTTTGAAAATTGAGCGTTTCAAATACACTTCAACAATATTTATAGAAATTTCAAAGGCAATCGCAAGTACTCGGCCCTTTCCGTCAGTCTTCGGATAAGGACCTCGAACACTATAGTATGAATACACAGAACGGATGCGGTATTTCGGTCTAACCTACGCTAAGAAACTAAACATGTAAACAAATAGTAATTTAATGCTTGGAGCTGTTGACAAGTTTATTTCCAATATATGTAGTAAAAGTCCACCTAAAATAAGTGAATTCATAGGTATAATAGCAAACAATACATTATTTATATATTTATTATTTTGGTTGTAGAAACAGAAAGTACAAAAAACCAACCTGTTGACATTTAGTCGGATTTGTTTAAAATTGAACATCGGTGGGCATACTTAAATTGCTAATTGTTTTCAGACAAATTTTCAAGCATAAGAGTACCTGGACAAACATTAGATGTCAAATATATACATTCGTTTTACATTATTTCTGTTTCTGTTTACATCTGAAACCACGTGGTAGAACTACTTTCAATCCATATTGTTTCCGAGGTTATTATAGATAATAGCCGAGGCAGTTCCGAATGATTTCAAAGGGTCACGCGGATTATAATTATTCTTACACGGTAAAATTTATATGAAATTGGACACAATTACCATGATTACAGCAAAATGTAAAGATATTTTTACAGTGACCTTTGCACTCGCCATTTACACTTAGGTGGCATAATGTCACTTTAAGACACATTTTAAAATGGAGGAATATTGTATAGTACGTAATTTTGCATCTTAAACATAGGTGACACCATTTAGTAAGTTTTTTGTATGGGTGGCTCCGCTACGGTTAGAAACTGAGTTACGAAAACGTAAGAACTTAAGAACGTTTTTGTCTTTTCAGCTGTAACATCGAAGATGAGTCTCATCACGGATTTATTGTGCATCGGTGGTGTGATTCAATCACCCCCGAAACTGGAAAGTAATCTATCCAAATACATATGTGATGAAGTGATTAAATGCTGTCTCAGGCAAATGATTACAGATAATTGAAATGTTTTTAAAAAAGTGAATATGTCTATATACACCGTAGGGAACGTGTTACAGTATAGAATTTTCAAGATGAAGGATTATTTGTGGGGAAGATAGGTAGGTGATTTTTATTCCGGTCCAAACTACAAGTGGTTTAGTTTCTTAAAGATGTTTTTGTGCTTTGCTTGTAAGGAATGGGATCCGGTATCTAGTCATATATTTCTTCAGACCATGCACCCCAGTATCATCTATATATTGTCTCATAAATGATTAGCTGAACCAATTTTACTGTTTGTCAAATGCGTTTGAAAAAAAACAATGTTACAGTATAGAGCGAGGTGAATTGTGCAGGGTTACAGCATAGACCTAGCGATTTCTATTTAATTTTGTTACAGTTTATACCCAAATTTCCGTTATAGCTTAGACCTCGATATTTTTTAATATACTAGGTAAAATGTATGAATGATACATCGAATTTTATATCTCGACTCAACTGGTGAGCTTATTGGTCCGATGGCTTTTCGTCCGTCTGTCGTACACATGTATGCCCAATGACATCCACTCAGTAACTACTTGACAACATTTGATGAAGTTGACATGAATTTCTACCAAAGATTTTCAAATGGTTTCGGTTGCACTCTGGAATACGAAAAAAATAGATTTAAAAAAGGCAATGTTTAAAATTCCAAACCTAAAAGCATTCGCTGTGTACCATTCTAAAGAAAGAATTTTGCAAGGAAAGATCAAATCATGGCCCTTGCGTCATTTTGGATGCTTTTTTGAAGTGAGGATTATTTTGTCATTATTAAATTAAAGGTCGTTTTTTTCATTTCAGACATCCTGTATGGAAGTTTTCATGTTTATGAAAAGGAAAATATATAGTGTATAAGTTAAGGTCAGACGATTACAATATCTATTATTATTATTATTATTATTATTATTATTATTATTATTATTATTATTATTATATACCAAACTTCTTAAGCACTTTTTTCGTACTCATTGGCACGTTCAAAAGTATTGTACAGTATAACCAAATAAACTATGCAATATTAAATTTAGAAAATATAAAACATCAATATTTCTCAAGTCACAAATTCAAATCAAATGTAGTTTAAACGCATAAATAATAATTCCTTTCATGCTGTGGTTGAATTCCCGTCATGACGTTGGATTGTTTGTATGTGAGGAATCAAGCTAGTTTACAGAAGGTCGGTGGATCTATAGTCAGATGCCCGCTCGTGTCTGAAATGTTTCACAAAGGATTAGCTGGGGTCTTTCTTTACAGTATATTAGGAATGTTTTCACATGACCGAAATTTCGGTGAAACTTAAAATCCAAGAAAAACCAAAAGTAACAAATCCGTTTTAAATACTTAAAAATACATTATTGTAGATGGAATTTCCAACTTAAAGTAAGTTTTAAGGTTGCGATATTTCTCACTTTAATAGTGTTTAATCACCCTTAGGATATGTTGTCTGCTTTTTAATTGTGTCTTTCACAGCTTATATGTGGTATGCAGGCTTCTTAACCTCCGATCCCCTTTCAAAATTCTATTTTATTCAGTTTCGCCCATTGTATTCTCATTTAGGGAACATGCAATTTTTAACCTGGGGGATAATATGCCGCTTTTCATGGAATGGCACTAACGTGTCATGATAATCGCCATATGAACACATCTACAGATGTTAAAAAAATCTAAACTTTACCAGTTCGTGTTAAATGTTGAATTCTGCTTAAGCCGTTGCCAGGAGGCGTTGGCGATAGCTTGCAGTTACCACTACCGTCCATGAACAGGCTCAATGAAATCGAGCCTGCAACATTTTCAGTTTTGCCGTGTGGGACTTTCTTTAGGGATTCTCTTTTTCTCTATTTTATTACTAATAGGCATTATAAAGTGTAATGGAATCAAGCAATGATCTTTGTTCTCTTGACAGTTACTGTTGTTACTGTCAAAACAGTCCTTATACATGGACGGTAGTGGTAACTGCAAGCTATCTCCCACGCCTCCTGGCAACGGCTTAAGCAGAATGTGATTCAAGATCAACTCCAGAAAGGTATAATAGAAGAAGTCAAACCAAATAAAGCAAACGGTGCTGTGCATCTAGCTCACCATGGAGTCATTACACCACAAAAAACAACCAAACTTCGGGTAGTATACGATGCATCGGCAAAGACTTCAAAAGAAAATAACAGTCTGAACGACTGCTTGTATCGCGGTCCTGTTATGGTTCATGACATGTGGAATATTGTTGAGATTTCGAAAACATCCGATCGCAATTGTAGCCGACATCGAGAGGGCGTTCCTTCAAATAAACTTCAAAGAGATCAACGTGATGTTACAAGGTTCTTATGGTTAAAAGATATTGACAATCCAATGACTAACCCATGTAAGATACAAGAGTACCGATTTTGCCGGGTACCGTTTGGAGTAGTGTCAAGTCCTTTTCTTTTGGGCCCCAAAATTGAAATCATCTTGAACTTTTAAATAAAATATAAAAACAAAAAAAAAGCGATAATATGGGAAAAATTTGATAACAGGTGAAAAAGACTAGCAGAAGCAAAAGATTTTTTTAAAGATGCAAAAACTATATTCATTGTGGACTGTGAATCAGGAAGGGGCTTCAAAAATGGGTCCCCTTTTTTTTCCTGTGACCGTGCAAAAGAAAATCAATAAAAGTTGGGGCTTAAAGGGAAATTGGAAGTGTATCTTTTTTCTTTGAAAAAATCTTGTAAAATTTTTTTATGCCACCAAAGGGAAAATTCTAAAATACTTGCACCCTTTTTTCGATCCCTAGGCTTGTTTTAGTCCGTTATCCTTGATGTTAATTTTTTTCGAAAGAACTGGGGAAAAAAACCTGATGGGTATGCTCTCAGTGATGATGTAAAAAGAAATGGATTCATTAAAAAAACAACTAATGAATGTGGAACATGTCCGTATCCAAGATCTAGATCTGCAAAAACTGTTCTTTAACTAGTTGAATATCGCATTGTATGTTCTGCGATGCATCACAAAAAGCGTACGCTGTTGCAGTATACTTACATCAACGGTCAGAAGATACAACAAAAATAGATCTCATCTTTTCAAAAACACGTTTAGCACCTTTGGAAAAGCTCTCAATAACGAGACTAAACTCTTAGCTCTTGTTATAGGTTTACGATGTTTACAGTTTGTTAAGAGTCATCTTCGTTACATCCATATGGACTGATTCGCATGGTTACATACAAAAAAAGCAATTATCAGTATTCGTTAAAAACCCGTGTTAATGAAATAAAGAAGATTTCAGAAAATGTTACAATATCCTTATGTTCCATCTAAAGACAATCCAGCAGATATTTCATCTCGTGGCACACTTTGCCAAAATCTTAGGAATAACAAACTTGGTGGGAAGGACCAGTCTGGCTTAAAAAATGAGCCAGGTGAAAGGCCCCAATTTAAAGTTCCGCATAATAGCAAAAAATAACAGTTATGAATCTGAGATACGTAAATTAAAGAAACCTAGTGAGATTAGTTTGGTACAACCATCGCGTGGCACAAATACAATTGAAAACACTAGTTCAGATGAAAACACTGGTTCATTAACAATAAACAGCCAACGGTTCTCTTCATTTACAAAACTTCTTAGAGTTACTGCTCTTGTGCTTAGATTTATTAGAAAACTACAATAGCAAACTACAACAAGGTATATCACATATGACGAAATTAAAGAGTCTGAAAACCTGTGGATAAGACACATTCAAAGATTATATTACAAAGACGTATTTGACGCCATTTCTAGTGGTAAGCAAAACAATATTCAACAACAGCTTGGAATTTACATTGATACATACGGAATCCTACGCTGTAAGGGGAGACTTGAAAATTCTTACATAAGTGAAAGTGCACGTTGTCCGATTCTTCTTCCAAAATATGACTGGTATACACGTCTCATTGTAACTAAAACTCATAAAGAAATTCTTCATAGTGGTGTTTCACAGACGTTGTCTATAGTGCGAAATCGCTTTTGGATTCCGCATGGTCGTGCTATTGTTAAATCAGTGTTAAAATCAAGTATTATCTGCCGCCGATTTGAAGGTGGCCCGTACAAGATGCCACCGTTTTGCTCATATCCAAAATCCCGTGTGACCGAAGGTATTCCATTTTCTAGAATTGGAATAGATTACATGGGTCCTTTATATACAAAAACAAATAAAAACAGTGAAAAAATGTTTGGATTTGCCTATTCACATGTCTTTTGACGAGAGCAAATTCATCTAGAAATTGTATGTGACATGACAACAGCTGAATTTCTCCTGTGGTTCAGAAGATTTGTAGCACAAAGGGGGTTCTCCCTACCCTTATTATCAGTTGACAATGCTAACAATTTCGTACGCAGATAAATTCTTGATCATCTTTTGGAATAAAATTTCCTAAAAATGCTGAAATAATGAGTTATGTTTCAAATGCTGGTATAAAATGGGTTTTAATGTAGAGTTGTCTCCCTGGTGGGAGGCTTTTACGAAAGGCTAGTTGCTTTAGTAAAAAAGTCATTAAAGAAAGCCATCAATTGGTAGAAAAATTATCAATAGTGCAGTTTACAAACTCTTATTAAAGAGATAAAAGCAGTCATAAAATTCATAGACCTTTAGTATATGTTTGGAGATGACCTGCATTCTAATATCCCTGTCACTCCTGCTCATTTTCTGTCAAATAATCCGAAAATTGGGATTCCTGAATTAGAAAATCGACAGTGATGACCCTTATATTCCAATTGAAACCACAAAAAATAATTTACTTAAACTATGGGAAAAAGGGCAAAGGTTATTGGATATATTTTGGAAAACTTGGAAAGACGAATATTTACTAAGTCTCCGAGAAAGATACCAAAAACACGTTTAAAAATCACCCGGGTCAAATGCAATTTAAACCTAAAATTTGAGATATAGTCTTAGTAAAAGATGATACTTCAAGAGGAAATTGGAAGTTTGGTAAAATAACACAATTAATTAAAAGTAGAGATGATGAATGTCGTTCAGCTAAAGTTTTAATTTCATCTGGAAATGAACTAGGACGGCCGTTAATTTTGCTTTACCCATTAGCAGTTTCGGGAGAAGTACAACATTCAGAGTATAAAGATGAAACTTCAGAACGTTGTAAAAATACAATTGTTTTCTCGTTGTCAAAGACAAGCAGCGATAAAAGCAAAATGTAAAATCAAACAGATGTTGAGTGATAACAATAAATAATATACATAGCACTAAATAAATAGCTAAAAATGAAAAGTTGACTAAAAGAAATTCAAAAGTATCAATATTAAAATAAATAAAATCAAAATTTCTTATTAAATTCGTTCAATAAATAACATTTAAGTATATAAACATGTTTTCATATAGTGCGATTCAATGACCCTTTTCAAGAGAGGTCATACGCATATTTATTGGATTAGGCTTCAATTGCAATAAAAATATCATGCGATGGTGACATTGTTTGTAAAACTTGATAATTGACTGCTGACCATCCATGCGCGAATTCTGTGCAACGGTACCAAAATTAATTGGGGATTTAATAATTGCCAATGCAAATCCACGAAAATCACGTGCAACGGTGTCCAAACATTATAAAAACCTCTTTTCATTCCATATTTACTTCATAAGATTACGGATATTTACTGCGAAATAATCAATTCAAGATGTATTATTGTAAATTTAAATTCTGTCGACGCTTTTATAGCGATTATAAATCATTACAGCGACATGTCAAAGAAATTCATTCTCCGGAAAGCTAAAAAGGAGACACTACCTAATAAAACATTTAGAAAAGGTTCATCAAATGACAAAAAATGATGCAAAGAAATTGACATACAAAATCAACACAGAAATCACAGAAAATAACATCACAACTGAAACAAAAAAAAGTAAGATCACCCTATCTTCCGATAACAGAAAACATATCAGATGTTGAAGAAAATACAACTACTGCCGAAATATTTGCAAATGCAATGAAAGTAATCAACACAAATGAAGATTATGGATTTCTACAATAATGAAAAAATTTATGCAAGAAAGATAAGTGCTGAAGAATTAGAGTTAGATATTCAGGAAAAATATCATTATCACGATTGTGATTACACATTTCTTTCGTACAAAGTCAAAGATACCATGAATATATTAGATACTGATAATGTGCAACCTGATAACAGCATTTCATTGGACAAAGTGTCAAGATTTCAGTTAGTACCGTCTGGATTGCAGGACTACTTTAATATTGCAACCGACAGTCATCAGATGATGGAGTCACAATTGTACTTTATGAAACTTAAATACACATCTGGAATTTATATAAACATATGTTCATTAATTTAGTTTATTCCTTTTTGCGGCGGGGAATGTCGGCGAATGACGCGAGTCATTGTTATATGAGGCGGTGCTATCTCGATTGTTCACTTTAAAATCATGTGTGTTATTATTCTAGTCACATGACAAGTATTTCCCGCTCCTTTTCAGACGGTATATAAGCTATCGCACATTGTTGAACAGACAGAACGAAACGAAAAGTGCTAGAATAAATTGTTAAAGAAAAATTAAATCTATTTTACACACCGTATTACCGGCGGCAATGATGGCAGATCACTGCAGTGATGGCAGATATCTGAAAATTACCGATCGGTACAGGTAGGTTATAAATTTGGTTGGTTTAATTATATTACCACAAATACGGCCCATATCATTGCTATAAAACTATTGTCCATTGAATGGAGATACTGTAAGGTAATTTTGGACTCGTGTTTTTCCTGTTTTCAGAACTATTTTGAGCAGGTTAAAAGTGAAAGCCTTAGAAAAAAATCCGTGAAAATGTCTGTTTTCTGTTCAAAATATCTCAAGTTTTAAGTAAATGGCACGATTTCCTGTTATCAATATAGGACGTTCATCCATTGGGGTCACGCAAGCCAAATATCTACCCCGTGAGTCTTTTCTTGAATTTACAAGCTCAACCTTTCCGGTCGAAG
>NW_026855364.1:0-118231 GCF_026571515.1 Ruditapes philippinarum
AAGTTGTCCCATTTCCCCCAAATTGTAGGAGCGTTGATGTCAGGGAAAGGTATTTCATGAAGTTTTGCCCACTCAGCGGCTAGTATGAGTTCCTAAAGTATACAACAAAGCATATAAAACAAAAAAGGAACCGGTTGTTTTTCAAAAGCAAACTGCTCATACACAATTTATTAAATTATTTATTCTCCAATCATTTACAAGTGGTATTAGCAATTTAATTTCAAAGTGTTAATATACAAGGTAAAAAAAATCAGTTTTTTTCCTCGATCGATTTTTGGTGACTTAAAAAGTAACTTTTTAACCGTTATCACGAGTGTGTCTTTATATACAAAGGTAGCCCTAGAGGATACAATACACTGACCTTTATATAAAAAAAATACTAAAGACGATTTTCTTTTGTAATAACAAAAAAAACTGAACTGTAAATGGGTCTGCTTTGTCACTTTCTCTTTCACTGAAATCAAATGACAGGATGAGATCAACCTCACGTTCTGGTCGTAGTATAAGAGGAAATGGAGAGTTGAATGCAAGGCCAGCGTCCACTAGATACATCTTCTCCGCATCTGTGGGGTTAATTTCATGCAACTCCTTAAATAGTCCATCAGCTTGAAATGATAAGAAAAAGGTGCTGAATCATGCCATTTAAAAATGGGTTGTTCTAAAATAGTCTTTTAGTATTTAAGATATTGATAAAAGCATTAGAAATGTAATATTTGTATATGTATTTTAAAATATTTTGAAAAAGAACTCTGAAAAACGTTCTGATTTAGTAATGAACAGTATGTGATTATATGACCTTTAGTTTCACACTAATTCTCTTTACAATTCAGTCATTACGTTTTTTAACAAAATGGTCTTTCAGGCTTAAATTTACATTATCATAACACAATATTATGACATATTGAAAAACATAAAAGGTGTAAAAATAAAACTTTTTCTTAAAAAGTATAAAGTTATATAGGGAAGTGTGCTTCAAGAATAGTATTTGTTTGCGTCGCATAACAAATTACATTCCGCAAGTTTATGAAATGACCAAAGTTCGACTTATAGCCGACGTACGTGATATATGTGTTTGTGTATATTATCGGTAAGAGAAAATATCAGTTTTTCCAGGTTTTCATATTTGCGAATAACTCTTGCCCAACACTGACAGGGACACATTTTGTGAAACTTATCTTCGCTGTGTTCATTTGAATATAAAAACCTATGATGGATGATTAGTTTTTGCAATTTTATATCATATTTTCTCAGCTACAGCTTTACTGTACACTCTTTGAAAATATAAACTATTTTAACACAGCTTTAAAGATGGTTTTCAAAAAACTAGATCTTTTCACAAACTTATTTTTCGCAGCAAAGTCGTTTAAAATTTATTGGAAAAGAAACAAAAATGACTTTGATAATACAATACAATAAAATGTACATATTGTATAAAAACATTTAAAAATAAAGGAATATGATTATCTGTCATGACATGTATTACTAGTTATTTTATATTAAGAGAATTTCTTAGACAAAACCACGCAAACACATACAATTAAATTTATGTCACATACTTGTCAATACAAATGCTTTGTGTATCTCAAATACTTACTAGTTTCGATCGTTGAAAAACAGCCTCCATCAGATCCTATTTAACAAAATTAGAAGCACATTTTATACAGGGTATAAATCCACAAAAACCTCTCCAAACAAACATAATACTAGCAATACTAAATTGCAATATATTATCCTACTCATACGAAGTCACAGTATAAATTCCAGTCACACTAAATTGCAATACATTAACTATTTAGTCACAGTGAATTGCAATATATATCAGTTAGAATTGTCAATATATCAATGCGTTTGTATAGAAAAAAATTTTTTTTATGTTGATGGTGCCTTTCTATCCAATAGACAAGATATAATGGAGAAATAGAGTTCGAATGTGAGGCGCATTATCGTTTATCTGCAACAATGTATATTGCCTACCAAGTATTGGTTCTCCACCCAACACAATGTCCGCCGAATTAAATGATCATATATACCCAGCTTTTTATAAAAGTCTAACTGATAAAGATGTATACTGGCGATAAAGTTCCGTCACATTCAGTCATTTACGAATTCATTAATGATCAAATACTGCGAAAAAAATGTCGTTTCCTTCTTTATTAACTTGAATGAAAACGTGTTGCAAAATAACTACTTGAGAATTATGTTTATGGAGCATATAACTCCTCGAAACTTATTAGACTAAGTTATCGTACTAAGACTAAGACTTACCGTACTTATCAAAAATAAGCAGAGAAATTATGATGCTTACAATTTTATGTGATGAATCCAATCGTCGTTTGCAAGGTCTCAGGACACCGCTGTTACATAAATACTTAGACTAGAGGCATTCCGAGTAAATTAAGCTACAAGCTTTTTCTGTTATACAAAACATACCAACCTTCCCCTAAGTCCATAAACGAATAGTTTCGACATTAATATAGGAAACAAAACTTTATCTACTAATTCTAGATGGCTATTAAATTGTTATATACAAAAAAATACAAGAGCGATCAGTAATCACATGTGTCGCCTCATGATGGCCAATTTCATGTTGGGACAAAGTTTGTGACAGACAGACAGACAGACGGACGGACAGTGCACAACTAAACTTGGTACTGATCATTCCTTTGGATAAAATTGCACCAGTAGTTTATGAGGAATAGTCCGGACAAGCTTTTGCGTATCTGGCAACACACAGAAAAAACACCTTTTATCAAAGGGCCATAACTCGGCCAAAAATCATTCAACCGGAAAACCCGTGCAATATGCACAAGGACTTGAGCTACAGATCAATCCTGTAAAGTTTCATTGAATTTGCATTAGTGGTAAAAGAGAAGTAGTCCGGACAAACTTTAAAATTAAAAATTATTAAAGGGCCATAACTCTGCCAAAAATCATTGAACCGGAAAATGCTGACAATATGCACAACTAGACTTGGTACTGATCATTCCTGTAAATTTGGATGAAATTGCACCAGTAGTTTATGAGGAGTAGTCCGGACAAGTTTTGTGACGGACAGACGGACAGACAGACGGATAGACGGACAGACAGACGACGGAGAAGTGATCACTATATGTCGCCACTACTCCGTAGAGGCGACACAAAAATCATATGAAGGAAAAGTACCATAGATGTCTTACTAATTTTTGTAGATGGTCGGTATTCCTGCAGTTGAAGACCACGCATGAAGTTATTTACAACAGCCGCCCTTCCATGAATATCATTAGAGATCTTGTCTACAAAAGGCTGTTCCATTATCATTTCAATTTTTGTTTTTGACTTATCACCTCTTACGGCTGTCTCCGCTTCTGGTACATCTGTATTCGATTCGAGGGATTTTTCTACTTCTGATTCTGTTGATATTGGAAAGAAACTGATCTACTTTTTACTCTTCATAATGGATACAACCAAATTACGATTTCAATTTAAAATTAATAAAAGAAATTCAACATAAATAGTTTTAAAATACCAATAAAATTTCTTTCTTCCAGTACGTTTGGGGCCGCCTGGTCAGTTTGGATGAACCGATTCAATAAAATGCAGTACGCACTTCCCCAGATACCTGAAATCGATTTAACGTAAACGTACAGTGCAACAAGGAACGCTGGACACGAAGAAAACAGTAATTGACGCATACAAATTCAAACCCATATAATGGATCACTAACTTGAACACATGAGTTGAAAAATGCAAAAAAAAACTTTGGCCAAAATTGACTAATATTCTTATTCAAATTTAGAACATATTTTAAAACATGCCTTTGTTATGTATAAGAAAAAGCAAGTAGAAAAAAATGAAATTTTGTATCAAAATAAATATTCACGAAGTGTTGCCAAACAGGTTTGAAATGCTATTTTTGTTCAACTTATTTTACTTTATCAACCATGATTGGAAGGAGTTGGCGAAGTATGTGTTTAAAGGTGCTAAAACATTTTTTGAATTCTTATATAGATCTAGTGAAGCAGTTTAAATGGAAAAATTATTAAAGGCTGATAAAGAAATGTAACCGGAGAGTTTTTTGGGTTTTTTTGTAGTTTTTAGCCCAACTGACCCATGTTTTGGGATAATTTTGCACATTAAAAATGATTATTCTGGTAAAAAAAGGGTGTGGGAATAGTCTAAACATTTGCGCATTAGTTATTGATCTAGACCCTCATCAAATTGTACTTAAATCTCGGACAAATATTTCCAGTCAAGTCAATCAGCCTTTCAAATGGCAGTTTTTATTATGGTAACTCAAAACTGCATAAAGAAGCAGTATCAAAAAATGAGTAACAATAAAAAAATTTCAATGACTTTACCTAGAAGAAAATGCAATGGAAATTCGTCAAATTCTTTTAGTACGCGGCCTGAAAAGAATTCACTTCCGAACAACTTTGGTTGCAAGAAGGTCCCATACTTTGGCATGCCTATCGCAAAGGGGCTAAACTCAATCCACTCTGGAAATTTACATCTTTATATTAATTATTAATTAACATATCACCTGAACATGTATGAGAAAAATTCTGATTTCTTTGCCTTTGTGATCAAAAGTAAACATTTGTATTTTAAATTTACCTCATATGAACGATGAAGAACTCAATTTTTGGTCAATCTCCATTATAATAGCCATTTTTTTCTAATTATTTAGTAATACAGCACAACTTATTATTGACAAGTGAAACATGCCACTACTAGAGCAGGGTTTTTATTGTGCACCATTTAAAAAAAATCGCAGAAATCTTTAAGTGCCTTTTGTTTAATTTTATTTACTGAATCTTGCTTTACCTTTAGTTGATAAATAACAATTTACCATGAAACACCTTTGCTGAAGTTTCCCTTTTCACATTCAGAGCTGCATATAATGGCAAGGGAACTGATCCTTCCTTCACCTTTTCTTGTTGGTTTGTCATTGTTGAATATTTTCGCTAGATGGTGTTTTTAATTTATGGGTAAGATATTCAAAATAATAAATTTATAATAAACTTTTGAAAATGTTCACAGAATTATAGATATCATTAAATAAAGACATTTATTCATTATTGCATGGAGGGAAATTGATTTGTTAAAAGCAATGGTAAAGATTGGGCCAAAATGGTCCCTTACTAGTATCTGAACAGTAAAGTCGACCACAAACACGTGCTCTTTTGTTAACAAACATATTGTGAATTTTAATTCTTTCCAGTAAATTAATATAGTTATTAGAATTGTACAGGACAGTGATCTATGCATTCAAATCATTTCTCTGATGTGTTACGTAAACGATGTATGAACACGTACGTGTCATCGAAGCTTAAAAAAGCAATACTAAGTTTTTGTTAATACCGGTTTTCAGCAATGTGGCGCCATATATGACATGGTATATATATCGGCTTGGTAAAATGGAAAATGGAAAATTTAAAATAAGCTATATTAACCTATATATACATGTATAAAAATGGACACGCACTTTCACTGAAATAAACGATTTTTAAATCTTCAATGATTTTGCAGATATTTCGTCTGTTTTAAATTTTTGCATGACAAACTAATGACAAATACCCATACTATCTTTGACAGTCCCGCATTGTCTTTGTAAGATATTAAAACATCTTTAAAACCTAACAACAACGTTATTATCAGTACTTTATGTACCCTTTGCATTAATAAATACCATTATTGCTTCTAAACCAAAAGTGTTTTACCTTTTGAAGAAATTTTTCACTGATGATACGTCCGTACACATTAGTTAAGGAAAATCCCTGACTTTTTGAATAGTCAGAAGCCACCGATAACCAATGCTTAGGATTTAAAAGTATCCGCCAAGAACTTGACACAATGCCTTTACGTAATTCTGAACGAAGGTCTAGAGCTGACTTCTTTTGCGGCCAATCAGGATGGGAATACAAAGTTGAAAGGTACCTATATATTTAAATAACTATGTTGCTAATAACACAATTGTTTTGCATTGCCGTATATTCATATGTATTTTTATAAAAATTAATTTTTGAAGTATCATTTCAAAGTATTAAATGGTAATTTCGTTTTGAAAGAAAATATAGTTATTCTCCTCAGGTGTCCGTTTGTGCCTGAAATAATGCAAGTAAGGGCAGCTTGGGTCTTCTCTCATCAGTACAGCTGGATATTCGCTGGATAACCTACATGGTGTTGGTGCGACGTAAAACATAACCAATAAGGTTTATAATACATGCAATCCAGTTTTTCGTTATACGCTCCTGAGTGCACTACAAGATGATTAAGAAAATGCAGCCTGTGCTATTGTTTTATTATAATACAGAGACAGATTACGGTTTTGGAGAAAAAGAAAAGAAAAAGATATCTTACCAAGCCGACCCAGAGAGACCTACGTTATACATAACCATATCTGCTATTTCAGAGCGTACCAGGGCGGACATGACTCCAGAAAATGCTGTCATAGCACGAAATCCGCCACCAGATCCCATAACTGCTATTCTTGGAACCTGTCGGTGAAAACAATATTAAACTTAAACAATCACTTTAAAATAATTAATGAAAATAAGACCATAAAACGTCATTGCGACATTGGAAAATCACAACAAATCAATTGAACTCATTGTACACCCATATTATAAATATGAAGTAATTTCAAGGAGGTACGTTTTACAAAATATTTGATAAAGTTTTGGTTACGATAAGAATAATTATAATAAAATTTGTTTCTAAGCATCACAGATAGAACCTAAGCATTCAATAGACAGTAGTTTCTTTACAATAAATGATATGGGCCGCGTCACGACAAAACCAACAAAATGGGTTTGCGACCAGCATGGATCCAGACCAGCCTGCGCCTTCGTGCAGTCTGATCAGGATCCATGCTTTTCGCTATCAGTTTCTCTACTTGTAATAGGATTTGTAAGCGAACAGCATGGTTCCTGATCAGACTGTGCGGATGCGCAGGCTGGTCTGGATCCATGCTGTTCGCAAACCGATTATGTTGGTTTTGTCATTACGCGGCTGATATGTATTATAGTTTAAGTACATAAATCTCTGCAGCTGGGGGATTGTCCTTTAGTAAGCCCGCCATCGTTCTTAAACAACTTTTTAGCCTTGTGTCAATATACTTCTTTTCTTCATCACAAAGACGATGTCCGAGTAACAATTTTGTTCCTAAACGGCTTCATAAAACAACAAAACAAAATTTTAAATTAATTATTAAAGATCTGACACATACAAACTAGGATTTAGTGAACTTATCGGGGCATTTGACATTCAGTATGATGTATCCAAGTTTCTTATAAAGAATACATTAATTATATGGAATAAGTGTCTTATAAACAACCAAATTTTAGCAAACATAACCTTACAACGAATAGTTGAAACGCATGACGTTTTATAAGATACCAGTATATGTATTATGCAGTATTGTTATTAATTCAGGAAGCATGCAAATATATTCCTAATAACCAAATGAACGCTAAATTCGAGTTCGTGTTTTTAAGTGAAGACCATTGCAACTAGCTTTTAACAATCTTTTAATATGACCATGAAAGCTGGCACAAGTTCTTTTCAATGTAATTAAACAATATTCCAAGACTGTTAATTTTCAACGTAAAAATTTAACTGCTGCAGTTTTGTTCCTGACCGGCTTCTGCACCGTCAAGCAATTGCAAACAATTCCGCCAGTCTAATCGGGTTCGAATTTGATGAATTTTAAGCTTTTTGGTATTGAAATCCTTTAAAGTTGGAATTAATGTACAGTTCCACATTCAAAGCAGTTCATACCAATTATAATTTAAAAGTGTAAGGGTTAATACACTTTATTTGTAAAACAAATTTGAAAAAAAATCAAACCAATTAAAGACTTCCCATGTGACTATATAAGGCTTTAACAATTTTAAAACAAGAGAATCGAAAGGCAGGGTAATATAAGTCCGAATACATATTTGTTTAGGGAATCATAAATAGTCTTTAAAAAGGCAGAGATTTATTCATAAAAAACTTATTCCAACAAATTAAATGAAATATATAATATCTTTAGTTTGTTTCATTAGGATTTGCATTACACCAACATAGTATAGGTCATATGACGACGTTCCGGTTATAGTGGTGGAAGAAGACCACAGGTGCCCTTCCTAGCATTATTTCAGCCTTAGTAAACACCGACGTTCCGTTAGCCAGCTAGATAGCTTCCTGACATTAAAAAATCCAAAGTCTCTGTCGGAATTATTCTTGCCGTGAAACTACCTAGTTTGTCACTTATTTTATATAATATTTCAAAAATAAGTCAAAAAAATTTTACCGAATCATATTTAAAGCTGCATGCCTCCAGATGAGCGAAAATATTTCAATAAAAACAAATTTGAGAAAAATATACTAAGATTTTAGGCAAAGTAAAAATATTCAAGATTCAAGTAATAATTTACATATTATGTGCGATTAATGACTGATTTTTCAGTATTTATAATTATATTTCTACTGCGTTACTAACGCAGTAAGGGCAATTTTTGCATATTTTGTCCTCTTTTTCATAATTTCGTGGGCTGTAAGTGCCATTGATAATTTGCAAATTGCTTCTTTTTGGTTATTTCAGTAAATACTACTTTTAAACACATTTTCAAAATTTTCATGAAAGTTAGCATGAATCTGGAGGCGTGTTGCTTTAATTCTTTGTGGCATATAAAATTGCAGCTTTATAACTGATTCGGCAAAACTTCCATGTCATATCATTTATAATCAAATTATGGAAAAGAAAAGTTTTTTAAGGACATGATACATAATTCAATCTAAACAATGTCAAAGCAATTTTAAATTAATTCAATCAAAGTCCTTAAAGATTTATATTGGAAAGAATAGGCAAGCACGTGTTCTCTTAATGGATGAATGTGCTGCTGTAAGAATTAAAATAAAAATCATTAATTTTGAAGAACTTGAGGTTTTTTGTTGTCTTTCCAAAAGTTTATCTTAAGATAATTTATTTTAGGCTATTTTCAACACACATTGCACTGATTCTAAACTCAATAAAGAATAATGGCATTAATGGTAAACACAGCTCGTGTAATTAATTTCAGATAAGTTGATCACTCATATCTGTTTAACGGTTCAACACGTGACACTTAAACAGAGGATAGCAGATATGTTTGAGTAACCTGACTGAAATAAATGATACTATTTATACAATAACGCACATAGTAATTGGAGAGGTCATCAGACCTCTCTACAGTGCTGAGAATGATTGTTGGCGGCACCAATTGTGCCAATCAAATTGAAGTTATTTATTTCATTTAAAGTCTTAAATCATTAGAACCAGTTTTCAAAAGCATGAGGCTCTTCAAAATACGACTTTGTTTAATATAAAAGGTAACAACAAGTTGAACTAATCAGTAAAAGGGAAAATCGGAGAATATCAGTTATGTTACATTTAAAACTACAAACAGTGATATCTTTCCGTTTTTTATGATTCAAACTGTATAAAGTGATTATTGTTTTCTTAATAGGAAATAATTTTTTTATGTTTTGAAAAACATCAGTAAACACAAATGCTACAATATCAAGAAGCACCACTATCATATGTGCGAGTGAAACGTGTACCGAACACATTGCTGATTATTCCTAATTAGAGCACATACGGATTGAGACGGAAACAGCCGATATGTTGCTATTGTTTGCGATGGAATGCGACCAGTCAGAAATTCTTACTTAAATTTCCGCCACATGAACAATTAAAACATGTTTAACAGCTTCAAAAAGACCTCTCGTAAACAAACACTATTATTTCCTATAATATTATTATTAAAGCGGTTAACCTGTCTGTGATTTGCCTTGTGCCCGGTCCCATTTTTTTCTTTCCTGAATTGAGACTGATCAGTCATTCAATTATAAGAATGAAGAATGTACGATAAGACATCGATTCTGTGGAAATTGAGTGTAACATGTTATTTAAATAATTATACTAACAGACTAACTGTGCTTTTCCTTCAAAGATTTGAGCACACTGAAACAATTAAATAGTAAATTATAAGAATAACTTACTCGACTTTTGCCGACATTACTACTTTAATTACGACATCCTGCAATAATATAAATGTGATTATATTATGACATGTCAATAGATATGTTTCTTGTTTAATATAGAATAAAGAAAAATCGATCTTCTTTTTTACTGATGATTTAATGTTTTTATAGTATATAAGTTTTATGAAGTCAATTTGAATAAGAACTAAAATAATGAGATACAAATTGATTAATGCAATAGCATACCTCCCCGGCATTTTTAAAAGAAATACTAGTATTTTATCTTTATCTTTTGAATGTATAAACTGCCATACTTAATGATTTAAATTAGTAAACAGACATTGATTTTGACAGAGTCGCTGTTGCATAGTTCTAGTTCAGATGCGCATTGGTATATTAAAGAAGATTTGTAGTTTAATGTGAATACAGAATTACAAAGAATTTTAACGTTAAGTCATGTATTATTTGTATAAAAACGCAAGAAGAATGCATGTAATTCGATTTACACTTACAATAAAACCGATAAAGAAACCATGAAATACACTGAGCGAAAATAAAAATGTCATGACTATATATGATGATGAACGACATTTAGTCTCAAATTTGGAATCATTGATTTCAGCAAGTTAGTGCGCAAGATTGAATACTACTTAAGCTGGTGCTAGGGGGTTGGAGAATGTTTCAGTTTTGCATTATATTTCATGAACAGACTCGGTCAAACCGAGTCTGGAATTTTCATATAATATCACATAATATCGTTATTTTCATTGCTTCCGAATGTCACCCATGTTCACCATCTAGTGTGCTGCCTACATATTCCTCTGTTCTTAACATCGTACAGATTTAAGTTCAACGTCCGCGAAATACAATTCCATAACAAGTTGTGTTCATGTTCATAATGCGCATCTGACAGCTCCTAAATAAGTATGTTTTACCTCATCAATGTCTATATGTCTATCAACTTTTTCATCTTTCACCAATTGCTTTAAACTTGGTATCGATATAATCTCAGTTGAGATAATTTCGCCTTGCTTTACGTTGCCTTTCATCAGAGATATTTCTGCAATTAATCCTCCACAGTTTTCAAATAATTCGTTTCTCATCTAAATTCAATTGAGTTAAACAAGAAAATTTCCGAAACAATTACAATGTACTTTGGACTTTAAACTTAACGTTTGTTACTTTTCAGATAAAACGATTTTTAAAGACTACCAGGTTTCCAATTGAATGATTTGAATTCAATGAATTGAAAGTTTTATTCTGAAAATGTTCGGAACTTACCCACTTTGTTTCCTTCATCTTCTTTTAGGAAGAACTCGAACTTTTCCCTTTTGAATGCACTGGCTTCGCGTTCAGCATCTGGTGCTTTCTTCACAGCTATCTTAATACATATATTCTCGCCGAAGTAATCTTAAATACAGGGGTATTAGAATATGATTTTATGACCCCTGATAATAGTAGCACAATAGTGGGTTTGCTTGATGCTTAATAGATATATGCTGAAAAATAATATTTCTTACGAATTCAGAAAATCATATATGAAAATCATATAGCATTACTTAAAGCAAGTGTTCATATATATCCTTAATGACGTTGAACATAAAAAAATAGCAAAACAGTTGCTTACAATACGAGAGGTGTTCAATTCATTATGAAATAGTTTTAAAACATGCCTAATTATTTACTATCATGGGGATGGATCCATGGCAAAAAATAAATCATTCTACACCCTTTTGGCTAGCTTCCTTAAGTCCTACTTTTGCATAACTGAGGTTTGAGTTGGTTCCGCTATTCTTTTAGAGCCTTTTTAAGACGGAACATGGTATAAATCTTGCGTTTTGTAGTCTATGTTTCAGTATACTCCAGATACCAAAGTCCAAAGGAGCTGCATCTGGGCGTTTTTACATCAATGCTATAAGTGTTTTTTAATTCAATTTGCATTTGTTGAGAACGTCAATGGTCATTTCAGCGGTATGACTAAAACCCGGGTCTAGATACCATATAATTCTCTCTTTCAGGACAAAGTCGCTGAACATTTTTTTAGAACTGGCTTTAGAACTTTGTTTTTGGTAATATTTTGCATTGACTTTTACCCTGTAACCCAGGTGCAAATGCGACTCGTTTAACAAACTTCAATTTGTTTTAGTATGTTTAAGTTTAAGTTCGAACCAAACAAACACGTTGTCGATCTAGCTACCGCCCATATAAAGTATAGTCTCATCTGCGGTGACAATGGTTTTCGTTTTTCCACAGTTAAGACGGAAATATAGACGCTATGATCGAGCACGTCATTTCAAAATCTGAGCCTCACTAAGCCTATCAACACAACACTTTTTCCTGCGTTTTGCCTTTAGAATTTTTGCTATTACTCTGTTGACAGTGTGTAGAATCATCCTACAATTAGCTGCCAATTTTCTTTATGTGGGAGGATTCAACAACGTAATCATATTACGGATTTTACGTACGACGTCAGCGGCGACTGGTAAAAAGAACCACTTTTACCTGTTTTGCGTATGCTATTTCGAATAACACCTTAACCATGTTGAATGCGATCCAGAATCCAAAAAAACAGCACCCTAGCTCACCTCCTCTGAAGAAATTCAAAAGGGTGCCATCAGCAGGGAAGATGATGGCTTCAATTTTTAGGGTTTGTCAAAGGATAATCATGATTGACTATCTTGAGCAAGGTCGTACCATAAACGGTACGTTCTATGCAAACGAATTGAGACATCTGCGTCAACAAATCGCGCGTAAAATGAGGGTCAAACCGACTCAAGGCGTTCTGCGCCTGCACGACTAAGCGTCAGCATACACATTCAAAGTTGCGATGACTGCTGCAACTGACTGCGGCTTTGAAATTCTTCCCCATCCCCCATATTTTCCGGACTTGGCCCCCTCTGACTTCTACCTGTTTCCGAAACTGAAAACCAAGCTTCGTGGTAGACGTTTTAGAAGCAATGAAGGTTCCATGGAGGTGGTCAATGAGTTCTTTGAGGACCAAAATAGAGACTTCTATTTTGAAGTGTTCAACAAGTTGGAGTACAGGTGGGCAAATTGCATTGATGTAGAGGGCGATTATATTGAAAAGTTAGACAATTAGCTAGGTTCTCTGACTACCGAAAATACATCGGGCCAAGAACTTTTTTATCAATACTCGTACTTTAGCATTGGCGTCCACGATTAAAAAGAATGCTACATCAAATTTAATGAAAATATGAATGTGATCAGTATATTCATAGAGAAAGGCCATTATCTACATACGGTGACGATTGATAGAAAACAAACGCCGAATTGCCATGTAACCGCAATGTTCCCTGATAAAAAATAATGATAATTAATACAAATCAATAAATTCTGTAATGGGAAGGGAAGGCGTCCAATCAGTAAATAGGTCCTATGCAGTAAAAATTCCCTTTCGTACGCAACCTCTAATACCTTTGTTAAGCCAGGCTCTGTGTGATACATCAAGGGTTGTAAAAAGAAATAATGTATCGTTCGTTTCTTCGCTGTTGGTTGTTTTATCAAAATAATTTCAAAATGAAGTATATTTAATTCATACATCATTTGTCACATTTAATCAATATACAGGAGTAAGTTTTTTTATTAGTTTTTACATTAAAGTAGGAAAGCTTCTCGGGTTACGTATTTCTAATTCAGGATCATCAGCCTAGAGTTGAATAACAGATGTTCTGCTGAAGGTAGACGTCATCAACCGAGTGACCATTCGTCTGCAGGTGTTTCGCTCCATTTACACTCGGGACACCCTCGGGATGGCGGAGCAAGTAGGGTTGATCAGGCCCTACCCCGTCTACCTTGGCTGCCATTCATGTTTGCTACGGAGCATCCATAGCCAACTGGACGCTCTTTCGGCTGTTCTCCCCAGAGCATGGACTGTGCGCTTTCGTGCCGCTCCTTTGATGCCCAATGCTCCGAGCATCCTCCACACTGATTGTGATGGGAAGCCACGACATCCGACCTCAATCGGGAAGACCTGAGTGTTCCAGCCGTTGGACTTGCAGGATTGGGCCAAGTCTTCGTACTTGGACCTCTTGAGCTCGTGGGATTCTTCAATGCGTTCCTCCCATGGGACTGTCAGCTCAACCAGCACCACTCATTTAGGATTCCTGGACCATATCACAATGTCTGGCCGGAGGGTAGTCTGGGCGATCTCCTGGGGGAACTGTAGTTGTTCCTTTAGGTCAGCCTTCATTTCCCATGACCTGGATTCATTCAGGATTCCGGTCGATGCTGGGGCTGACTTGGGTACTTGTTCTCCCTCCTTCAGGAACCCGATGTAGGGGTTCTGGTTTGGCCTCGGTCTCTCTTTCTTCCTTTCGGCCTCAAGGACGTGGGCTACCTCAGACAGGACCTGGTCATGACGCCATCTGTAGCGCCCCTCAGATAGGGCTGTGGGGCATGATGAGAGTACATGTTTGAGTGATCCTGGTGAACCACACAATGGACATGCCGGGTCGTCAATCAGCTTCCACTGGTACAGGTTGGTAGGAGATGGGAGCATGTCGTAGATAGAACGAAGCAGGAAACTCAGTCTGAGTGGCTCGTACTGCCAGATCTCTTGCCAGGATAATTTCCTTTCTGGAACCTGCCATCTTGTCCAGTTTCCCTGTGGTCCTAGCTGGACTGCCCTTGACATTCTTTCCTGCTCTGCTTCTTTCCTGATCTCGGTCTGTACTAGGGATCTTCTTTCCTGCTGTGTTGAAGACTCCCATCCATCTTTGGTGCTTCCTGGTGCCTAGTCCTTCTTTTCCTATGTTTGTCATACCCACAATGTCTTGGTGCTTGAGACTGCTCTCTGCAAGCTCCACCGCACGACGCACTGACCACTTTCGCCCAGTCCTAACCTCGATGCCAGCGCCGCTGATCTTCTCGTCTTTGGAATCTCGCAGCGTTAGCAGAAGTCTGGTCTTAGCAACTTTGAATTCCTCTAAAATAGAGTTGATGGGCATCTGTAGCTCTGCTGTCTTGCTGTAGAGACCTATGTTGGTGAAAGATGGAGGCAGGCCTAACCATCTTCTTAGGTGCTTGCTGACAGTCCGCTCCAGCTTCTCTACTGTACTGGTTGGAATATCGTTAACCATCATTGGCCAAACGAGTCTGGGAAGTAGATTGTGTTGGTACACCCAAGCCTTGAATTTCCCCGGAAGATCGCACTTGTCTATTCTTCTCAACCCCTCCTCCGCCTGTTGTTGAAGACGGGCTTGACTGCTCTTGTCTGATAGTGTGGCGTCGAACCACTTTCCCAAGCATTTGACTGGATTGTTGGACAGGGATGGGATGTCCTCTCCCTGTATGGTCATCTTGAATCTTTCCGTGACCTTTCCTTTCTTAATCACCAGGCTTCGTGACTTGGCTGGCTTGAACTGCATTCGGGCCCATGTCGCTGTTTCCTCTAGTGCCGTGAGTACCCATCGTGCTTGGATGTGAGTTTCCGTCGTGACGGTCATGTCGTCCATAAACCCACGGTTGGATGGTAGGCGGATACCAGAGTTGGTCTTTGGGCCTCGTGTTTCCACCTCTGCTGCCTTGATGATGATGTTCATGCCCATCACAAACAGTATAACAGAGATGGTACATCCAGTCACAATGCCTTTCTGTAGCTCAATCCAGTCTGTTGTGAACTGTTCACAAGAGAACCTCAGGTGAATGTTGCTGAAGTAACTCTGGATGAGTTTTGTGGCATGATCCGGGATGTGGTAGTGGTGCAGAGCTTCCAAGATCAGTTGGTGTGGGATCGATCCATAGGCGTTCGCAAGATCTAACCAAATGACACTGAGATCTTTGTGGTTGATCCTGGCCTCGTGAAGCAGCTGCGTTAGAGCGCTGGTGTGCTCCACGCACCCCGAGAAACCGGGTATTCCTCCCTTTTGGACTGAGGTGTTGATGTACTGGTTGCTTAACATGTACGAGGACATGCGGTTGGCCAGTATTGAGAAGAATATCTTGAACTGCTTTACTGTCTTAGAGTCTTTCTCCTTGGGCACAAAGCCACCTTCGGCTTGTTTCCAGCAGTCGGGAACTGTTCCCTTCCTCCATACCACTTTCAACAGTTGCCAGAGACGTCTCAGAAGCTTGGGGCACTTTTTATAAACTTTGTAGGAAATGCCACTCGGTCCAGGAGCTGAACATGACCGGGCCTTCATAACAACACTTGTCACTTCTTTAAATGTTGGTTCCTTCAGATCTAGTGGAATTGATGGTTCTTCAACAGGAAGAATTCTGTCACAGTTGCCTAGCGGGTCGTGCCTCTTGGGGTCTGAGTGTACATCCCGTAGGTGCTGCTCCACTTCGGTCTTACTACTCTCCATCTTTCCTGATTTTTCCCCTCCTAGTAGGTCCCTAGAAAATCTATAAGGATTTGCTATGAAGGCGGCTCTCTTCTTTGCTTTGGTCTTCCTCTTTTTGGCCACTCTCTCTGCCGTAGTGAGGGTCTTCAGGCGTGACCTCAGCTGTTCTCTCAACTGGGCGAGACCTTCTCTCTCAGTCTGGTTGGCACCCTTGAAACGCTTACGTAAAGTACGGAGTTCTGTCCGGAGCCTCTTGATCTCACACTGCCTTCTGTTTGGGCGCGGTTGAGACTTCCTTGACTCTCCTTTCTTCACTTCTCCGAACCTCTCTCTTCCAAGGGTGTAGGCTATGGAAGGCAACACTTGTAGTTTCCTTTCCACAGCACCTGACAATGTTGACTGAAGGATCAGGTCCAAGTCATCGTCAAACGTCTTCCAGCTACTGTCGTTGGTATTGGGCCATGCGATCTTCGGTTTTCTGTCGCTTGATGTCGGTTGTCGTGGTCTTGAGTCTGATTCAGCTTGCCCTTGGTCTGGTACTTCCTGTGTTTCATGGAGTGGAGTTGTACTCTGTCTACTTTGTGCAAAGATTGGAGAACTACCTCCTGAAGTCACCCTTGGTCGATCTGTTCGAAATATTGGGGACTCTTCTCCATCTCCAGTGGGAGGAATTGGCTCCTCAGACGGCTCTGTTTGGTCTGTGGGATTTGCTGTACCGTTCTTGATGTCATATGCAGTTAAGGAATGCACGGGAGCTGAGAGACAAGTAGCACTGTGGTTCGGCACCTGACTAGATATCTCCCCCGTCTCACCAGGGTTAACTGTGCGTTGTTCCTGTGTATTCCGTAGCTGACAGCCACTTCGAGTCTGGTGGATTTTCATCCCCCTCCTGTTCTTGCACATCTTGCCACAGGGGCACATGATGGCTGTGCTGTTATCAGTCTCACTCGTAGTCCGTTTGTGTTCCGTGTTCGTTACCGTGAAATCAGTCCTATTAGGTCTTTCATCCTCCCCCCCTCTCGGAAGACCCTGGGGGTATTCTTCGTTCGGTTGTGTTGTAGCAGTTTTGGCGGGTGTCTTCTCGCGAAGACTGCACAGCGGGGAGCCGACCCACTGTACACCGTGAATCCAGTCTTTCCTAGAAGTCGCCTGTCTCTCCAGGGTCACTGTTCTATTCTCAGTTGTCATCCAGACTTTCCTGGAAGTCACTGGTAAACCAGAAAAACAGAGTTGAATAACAGATGTCCTGCTGAAGGTAGACGTCATCAGCCGAGTTACCATCCGTCTGCAGGTGTTTCGCTCCATTTACACTCGGGACACCCTCGGGATGGCGGAGCAGGTAGGGTTGATCAGCCTATATAATTTCGACAATTATTTCAATAAATCTAACAACGGGTTAAACAAGAAGGTGGTGATACTTGATATTAATTTGTGATTTTGTTTGGCGAACCCTTCTGCATCTTAACTACCATTTCACTACATTTGAATTAGCCCTCAGCAATATCTTTTTCATAAATGATCGCATCAATACATATAAATCCACTTTAATATTTGTGTACTGCACATAAATAAATAGAAATTTCTTTTTTATCATTATATTTCGACAACTTTATAATGCTTTAAATTTATCAACTGATAAAATTTAAAACGAATTAGAGGAGTTTAGCTTATGTTTTGAGTATTGATATATAATATAAACTTCGAAATCAATGAAATTTGCGTAAATCTTGTAAAATACGAATTAAAAGTTCTAAATGGCCAGACTTTAAGACACTTAATCGTTTCATCTGTTTCTATATACAAAATAAATTTGACCCTTACTTGTTTGGAACCATTTCGGTGAAAAGTACAAGCTGACAATTTCAAGGTTGAAAATATAGCAATCCTCTTCCAATGCCTACAAATAGACATAATGTAACAAAGTTCACCATAGCAACAACTTACAAATACAAATCAAAGTATGTTACAATAATTTGGCATTGTCAAAAGCAATTTTATAAACAAATAAAACTGTTTCAAGAATATATCTTAATTTATAAATGAAATGTTAAAATGATCATTCCTTATATGATCTGGACTATATCATTTAAAAAGAAATGAGGATTGATAAGAATATTATTTTCTGTTGCAGCAGCTTTTATTTGGCTTTCCCCAAAGTTTGACTTTCATAGAGGTCCGCTCAACGATTTTACATACTGCTTTGCATTTCAATCATTAAGTCTTTATAACAGTTATCATATTGGCCTTTACAAATTAACAACTTTGTAAAGCTTCGTTCTATGTATATTCAGGGTTAGGCTCAGTGTATTCTTGGTTAGGCTCAGTAGTTTTATCACCCACTTTTCCGCGGTGGTTTAGGATGAGATGTCAACTGAAGATAATTTCGGATAACGGACGGTCAGGAAACGACCATTAGCATAAGATGGCTATGGCATCTGGGATAGTCAAAGTGACTTACTTGCTGTTATAAATTTAACTACATGTAAATGACCATGAAAGTTTAATATTTGTAAAGTAACTATTAATGTTATACATATACATTCATATACGTGATATATTAATATATATTTAACTACATCTGTAAAATAGGTAGCATTCAAACTGAAATTGAAACAACTACATGTATCTATAAAAACAATTTCATTTACTGATTGATTTAATGGATACCAAATTCATTTGGTACGTATATACATGTGTGAAAACAAAAGAACTACTTTTTCTTATTATGTGCCAAGTAACTTAGGATTAATTTTAATATTACATTTCTATTCATATGAACTTACTTCAAAAACTCCAGGTGGATCACTCCTGTAATATAGAAAAACGGTATTTATACATATCATTTCTTAGAATGATGGCGGCAACAAATTATATCCGTGCATTAAGTGCAGACTATCATTAGCCGGCATTTCTACACCTACTTATCATGGACTGCACTTTTCGCTATTAAGTCAGTATTCCGTCAATATGATAGATGAACAAGCCCATTAAAGATTTTTTTCGCGGGATAAAATTTAAAATATCAATCACTGTAATAATTAAAGATGAAAAACAAAAAGATAATATTATTATATTTTATGATTGAGCAATGTATTTTATTATACACATTATTAGAATCAGTATCACGGGTCCTTAATCTGTTTAATGAAAGAGGTACTGCTACACTTTATATGTTGCTTAGGTGTCCAGCCTTATAAAACGCTACAGATACGGTATTTCATTAAACTTTTCCGCAATCAATACAAAAAAAAAACAGAAATGACGATCAATTATTTTTAAAAGAAACATTCATACTTACACGGTCGGACTGCAGGCTTCCTCATCTGAAATTACGATTGTTTACATGTATTTTTTACAACAGTTGTTTAATTCAACTAGTGTAATATGCAAAATAGAAAATATGCAAAGTAGAATATCTTATCTGATGAAAAATTTAGTCATTATCAATATTTATTAATTAACTTTTCAATATTAGGCATGTTTGCACTTCAAATGTAAGGCTAATAATAAATTATGAAATTCACCACGACATTATGAACATAAAACAAGGCCATTCTGCAAAAAGTACGGTCTTTTTTAGTAAAACTCGGCTATAATGAGATAAGAAAATTTTGATTGCCTCCAAGCTCGGCCATTATGAATTTGCAATTTTTTTTTCATAGAAAAAGTCGCCATTTTGAATTGCTGCTTTGTAGGTTTCCGAGACATTTTTTTTAAATTAAAACAAATATCTTATTTGCAATACCTAACAACGGAATTTCACATTAATTATTTTTTGTTCACTTAGTTCTTAACTTTTCCAGATTATGTGTAGTTAACTAATAAAATTGTCAATAATTAAGTGTTTTCAAAATTGCCATGTTATTGGGCTTTAGACTGTCATATTGGCTTTTGGTTTCGGGCTAATATGACAGTCTTCAGCCCAATAACCAGGCCATTATGAAAACACTTAATTGTTAACATTATATTAATAGTATGTTTGTATTATATTATATATATTATATATAATACTGCATCTTAACCAACATTTAGATTAGGGCGTTCAGAATTTGTCTTAGTTAGCTTTAACGTGCCAAACAAAGTTCAATTCTTTATTTTTATACATGTCTATAATTTGGTCTTGATTTAAAATATTATATAACTTAACTATTTGTTAAAGATAGGCATAAACGAGAGTCCATAACAGTGAAAATTACACATATTTTTCAACATAGGTTCAACATCGGTTATAGAAAGCAAACTCATATATGTATATTCCATGAAAAAGAAAACCTTATTTATATATGTATTTCATGAACCAGACTGATTCCCGCTTATCTATACTTCTTACTTAACAGTTTGCCACTGCGAATTTCTGAAATATTTTTCATCGCCAAACCGATAGAATGTCCTGAGACACATGCTCAGCCTTGAGAATACATGACTCAGCGACAAAAATGTGAATTACAATATTACTGTGTTACAGCATATGGCAAGGAATTTCAAATCCATTTCAAAATCACAATTCCTTAGTAACTCATGACACTAAGACAATATTTCTTTGTGTGTTGCACCACTATAATTGAGGTTGCCATGGTTATAGTAATCAATATTTTTGGGCCAGCCATTCAGCATATTTAACCAAGAATTTAGATATTGTTTTTCTTGACACGTACATAATTAGGGCACACGAGCGCAGTTAAATAATGTCTGAAGTTTTTGGGTTTTTTTTATTTTAACGATGTTACTAAAATACACTGTTAACCTCATTCAATCGAAACCATTGGCTAACTATCAGGATAAAGTATCTATACAATTTATTTTTTAAATTCTTTTTGATTTGTTTTGTTCTTTGTTTTTCTTTGTTTTTTTTTTTTTTTTTTTTTGGTTTCCTAACGAAAAATGCTTTTAAAAAGTAATGGATGTCTTCAGAAATCTTTGTTACATTGCAATATATGTTTACTTCGAATGAGGTATAAATAAGAAATAAATTCAAGAAAAATCAACCTTGAGAAAAATTCACTAAGAATTTAAGAAAAGTTAAAAGACTCGATTAAAAACTTAAATGAGCCGTGTCATGACAAATTCAACATAATGCGACCAGCATGGATCCAGACCAGCCTGCGCAGCCGCGCAGTCTGATCAGGATCCATGCTGTTCGCTTACAGACTCTATTACAAGTAGAGTTAACCGATAGCAAACAGCATGGATCCTGATCAGACTGTGCGGATGCGCAGGCTGGACTGGATCAATGCTGGTCGCAAACGCATTTTGTTGGTTTTGTCATGGCGCGGCTCAAATGTTATGTGCGATAGATGACTGATTTAGCAGTATCTATCGCCATATTTCTACTGCTTTACTAACACAGAAAGGGCTATTCTGCATGTTTTGACCTCTTTGTTGTAATACGCGGATTGTATGTGCCGTTTGTCGTTTTCAGTGTGTAAATACTTTCTTTGTTCACTCCACAATATTGTAATTTTAATCACATTTTAAAAATAAATAGCATGAATCTGGAGGCATCTGTCTTATTTTTCTATTAATTAATTTATTTATTCATTCATTTATTTATTCATTCATTCATTCATTCATTCATTCATTCATTCATTCATTCATTCATTTATTTATTTATTTATTTATTTTTTATTTATTTATTTATTTAGTTAGTTAGTTAGTTAGTTAGTTAGTTAGTTAGTTAGTTAGTTAGTTAGTTAGTTAGTTATTATTTATTTATTTATTATTTATTTATTTATTTATTTATTTATTTATTTATTCTTATACTAATTCATTTATTTATTTATTTATTTATTTATTTAACAAACAAATAAATTTATTTATTTATGTTAATTTTAAAAATAATTACTTATGTATATCAATTAATTCAAATCACACGCTTAGAGTTCAAGGTTTAACAGAAGTCTATCATTCCCATACACAAAAAAGAAAATCTATTATAGACATAAATAAGGATCTTTAAAACATGTTAATAAAAATAATTGTTACCTCTGTCCTTTGCGTTTTCGGCTGCCTCCATCATTATCTGGTCAATATAAAAACGAAAATAATAATACAGTACAAATTATAATAAGTAAATCGTATGTCTGTTTCCTTATTCCGACTAGTGTTATTTGGTTTACTGTTGACGCTCATCTCCACGGGGAGCGGAACCCGATATTGATCTCAAAATTGAGCATTGGTGAAAAGAATATGTGATTTTCCGATGATACAGATGTGCATAATTACATCATTTGTGAAAGAGAAAGTAGGTCAATTTTCAACATTTTAAGCATTTATGTAAAATTCAAAGATTATTTTACGTGCAAGAAAATCGAAATTAGACTTTCCACTACATATAGCAATTTTTGTTATATATTTTTTGCAGCTTTAGTATAAATTATCCTTTCGTCGTGGGTTCAAAACGATCGAATCGCCATCAAAATTCCATTCAAGTTCCATATGTGCCGAAGAGATTCATATGTGCATAATAATATGATAAACCATCAACATAATTAGGGGGTTCCTTCCCCGTGATCTCTTTACCTAGAGACTATATGCTGTTCTTTTATGGAATATAATGATGGTCAAACAGCATAAGCGTAGAAGCTCGTACACATTTAAGCATGATATGTAGTAGTAAACATTTACTACTCCCATTCATGATCAGGCTCAATTAAATCGTACCTGCATCAAGAACAAATACATGTATCTCGTGTCGGTCGATTTGTAAACTATTTTCTTAACTAGAATGCTCCTATACCTGCTGCAAATGTGTATTGAAGAATGAATATATAACTAACTAAGAAAAGCGTATACCATCAGTGACCACTTAACTGATATGATGCTTGGCTGATAAGTTTGAAAAAGTTTAAAAAATATATTTAAAGAAAAACACACAATATAGAAACATTCAATTCAAAGGAGAGGGGGGGCAAATTAGCTTGTTCTTATCAGGTTCGCACAAAAAAAAACATTTCTAAGATTTCAGAATGCAGATGATTCATATGTTCACACACGCATTCTTTTACTTGAGAACGTTTCCATTCATTCGCCGTTGTGCATAAAAACATACGAATATATCACATTGAATGTCCATGATCACCGCTGCATGAACACTGTGGATGTTTCGAATTCTTAATTAAACGCCGCATACGTGTTCCAATGTTGAGTTTTACTTAAGACTGAGCTGGGGGGGGGGGGGGGGGGCTCAACGGAAGGTCATATTGCCACTTCCGTTCATGAAGAGGCTTAATCAAACTGAGCTTCGTACGTTTCATATTTTGTCGGGCGTTCTTAGAGGTTTTTATTTACTCTGTTCTATTATCATATCTTATTACCACAAATAATGAGTTCTGATTGTACCGATTTTATTATTTCAAAGGTACAAATACAACACCGAATAACACAAAAAATGCTGTATATTTGATCCCCATGCTGAGTTCGGATCGAGGTAAGTATTTCCGGCATTAGATCAGATTGCAACCGTATTTGTTTCGTCTGCATTGTGATTTGGACTTCCCGAGAAAACTATTTTATCCATGCAATCAAACCGTCCTTTACAGATAGGCATTAGACGAAGTATTAAAATATCGTTGTCGGTGGAAGTAAAACAAATTATTAAGTTTTGTTAGAAAAAAAATGTTTAAATTAGTTAGAAAAAAATAAACTGGAAATATTAGACTCATTTTTATGGGCAAGATTTTGCCAGTTTACTTGCCAGCAATATATGCACAACGCCATGTTTGTTCTCGAAATCGTGAAAATTTCCTTCCCAGTATTGGTTTTCAAGCGGTTAAAATCAAAAACCGCATCGCTTTTGAAATAGTGAAAGCTCGCCGATGATTGGCAGTTGGAAAGGTCACGAGAAGTTAAAATCAAAGCACAGAAGGCGCTGAATTTGTTTGGGTCTCAGAATGTCAGAAAGGTGAAGATTGTGAGATTATAAACCAGTTCGTTTTTGTATAGTGCCACCAATGCTTTCCAGTGTTTTAACTGTAGTAAATTGGCTATTAGACTAATTGCAACACTGATAGTCAATTCAATGTTTATTTGACTTAATTTTTTTTAAAAATGAGTTGCCTCAACGGCGATTTGAACTCGAGACCTCTCGATTCATAAGCGAGCGTTCAAACCCCTCGGCCACGGTGAAATTATAAGTTAACGACCTGAAGAAAACCATATTATTCTAAATTAGGGTTTGTAACTCTTATTTTTCGACGCTAAACACAGATGTAAATAATCATGGAGCTTACTGTAAGCATGTGTATCTATAAAGAATGAATCAATATTAGAAATCTTCGACCATTCGGGAACTTCTTTGCTGAAAATTAATGCGCCTGTCATTGGACAATCTTTACGCATTGATCTCCCCTGTATTTTTCGGCAATAGTGTACATATAAAGGGAAGTAACCGCTTCAAAAAAGTGGACTACTTTAGGCATTTGCAATTAATAGCATTAGGCTCTGAAATTTCGCTACCATTATGTGTTTGGTCTGACGACCCAAATAAATAAAAACTATTGGTGGTCGTCAGATCCCGATGCGTAGCTTAATTAGGAGCTAATTATAATCTGATTGTTTGATACATTACACTCATATACAGGAATACCTTTTCTAGCTAGAAATACATTATCGAAAGGTATGCATCATTCCCAATGGATATAATGATGGTTCATAGTTATGTTCTCATCTTTACCGTGCAAAGAGCGTTACAGACAAGACTAATCTCCTTGCAAAATGGAGTCACCAAGCTACCTTTCCCCTTTGAAAGTGAGTACTTTACTCGTTTGTGTCAATTTTGGGAGCAGATAACTCAAAATCAAGCAAAATAATGTTTTGTTCGAACACATTTTGGCAGCAAACTTATTATTTTTAGCCAAATATAACATGCGACGATTAGACCGAAATACCGTATAGTTCGAAACTATGATACAAATTTGTACACGTTTAAGAGACAAAACAAGTTTTTGACAAAAATTGAGATAAATTTAAAGTAACGGGTAAATTTACTTGTACTGCGAGATGCTGTTTTAAGTTTGAGTTTCGATTCAAATTCTAATAAGGAGTTGTTGATGCTGGTTTTATGGTATCAAGGCGTAATATCGTAAATCTTGGAGATGTTGTAATTTAACGCATTGGTTTTCCATATGATTTAATACAAGAGGAAAGTACCTTTTGGTCAATTTAAACTCACTTAAAGATTCAAACATTGCTGCAAAGGGCATATGTTTAAAGTTCAGTGAGTCTATCATTTGAATGTGACAAACGGGTACTTTGTACTGAGATCCCGTGTTTATCACTTTGGATAGAATAGCATGTTTTTTGTAAGTATTGAAGTAATCGGTAACCATCATTAGGCCAGTAACATGAGTAAGTGAAAAGATTAACCTAGAACTAAATGTAAAAGAATATTTAGCAACATCAGACGAAAGAACTTAATCTTAAGTGCTTACCATAAAAAGCAAGTACCGCGATTGTTGACGACTTTTTGTTCCATGAAGGGGAAAACGAAACATAAATCTTACATTAATTATTTTGAATCATTATTTTTGCTTTTCTATTCCGATTTATTTTTCGCTTTAAATCAAGTTCATCATTTTGTGAACACAAAAAAATCAAATGGCTGTTTAGAGACTTCTTAGTGGCATTGTCAATTCATACCTTGATAGACAACTATAAAAATTACAAAATCATAAACTGGTTGTTAATTACGATATAATGTAGACACACATAAAGTGTCAAACTTTGTCTTATTTAGAAACATGGCATTTTATTTTTTACTTTTTAACTTGGTTTAACTTAATAAAAAAAAACTTTGGTGATAATATTATTTGATATTATGACTATTATCTTATTGGTTTTATGTATAATTCATATATAATTCATATTTATCAATATATTTTGATCAATATTTTTATTATATTTGTAATATCTGTAATCCATTTCAATTCCATAGAAATACAGTGATCTTTTATTACAGATAGACACCAAGTTCTTGTGTCAAGGGATATGACTTTGTGCTGCTTGTAAAAAATCACTCGGTTGAAGTTGAAATAAATCCAAGAAAATGTGTACATGTAGTAGAACTCGAATATGACAATCACTCTGGACAATATTTTGCTCAGAAAACAACACTTACAAAACTAGTCGGTAATCTGAGGTTCTTAAAAAAAATTAAAAAAATTCCACAGGTATTGCAAAATGACTCGGATGTAACGGGAATGTTTAAGCACAGTTCACATACATTTTGCATTAGATTTTGGATGTGTATATAGCTCCCACACTTAGATTTATGGCAATGTTAATAACATTTGCTAGGTATACTTTAGCACACTGTATGCATGGATCATTCAAAAAGAAAATGAAGGGAGATTGTATATATTTGACATTGATCAATGGATTGTATAAATATGCGACAAAGTCTTTATGTAAACAAGTTTTACAATGCACTTCGATCATTATCGGTGTATAAATATTTGCAATTGTCGGTATATAGTTTATTTTTTTATACATGAAGCCGCGTTATAAACATAAAAGCTATATTAATATATGCTTATCGCATAGTGCGGTGATCTTTCTTTCTCTCTCTTTATGTTCATACCACAATAAACCACATGGCATAAAACACCACTTTATAGACGTACATGTATGTATATACATGTATATGACCCAAATATACTAGTTTAAACTATATTACTGTAGTAAATCGGTTGTTAAGAATTAAGAAGATAAATCAACCACTCACCCTTATTGTAGGTATGTCACTTTATGCATTAGTAATTAGCATACATAATTGTGTGTTTATTTCCTCCAAATTTCTTAATAATCACACAAATATGCATTTGTGATTATCAACAGTACGTATTTATTATAGTCTTAATGGTTATTTATAGTAGACCGAGAGTAAATTCAAAAACGAGGCTAACATTAGTACGGAGGACTTAAAGAGACATTATTGTATTTTTACTCCAGGAACACGTGGCATTTCAATTTCACTGGAAGATCACGATAAAGCGTTTAAAAATGACATGTAATTTAGAAATTAAAAATAAAATGCATTTCGTTTCAATCACAGGCTAAGTTTACCACTTTATTTATGAGATTTCAGCACAGCGGCCGTTCTAATGTAACGCAGACGTCTGCTAGTATATTCATACAATCGGAGATTAAAAGTTAAGATGCTTATCCCAACAACAACATCACAATAATTATCGTATCGGTGAATATACAATGCATAAATGCATGATTTCAGAAGAAGAAGAAGAAAATAAAACCTTTTGAAGTAAAAAAAATTACGGGACAGGAAAATAAAAAAAAACGAAGTAAAATGATAAGAAGTGGTCCAATAGTGATCGATATATATATTGGAACACCACGTGGTTCAGATGCCGGAAGTTCAATTGTACTTATTTATAAGGTGTGTAATACGCATTTTTATTTATAGAACTGAATGAAATCAATCAGTTAAAGCATCCTGAATTTTGAATTACAGTTTGTTTTCTTTCTTATTTTTTCCTTTAGAAAACATGTAATTTACAACTTAGAGAAATTTGTGGCCATTACATTATAGAATGCTCCGTGGTCACTGTATTTGAATAAGAAAATTAAGCACTGAATATTATTTAAGTTTTAGTGTTTTGAATAGGTCATAAGCATAAAATAATGCAAGTCGACATTTTCTGCTTATTGCCACTTACAAAATTAAGTGGTTGAATGAGTTGTCATCTGAAGGTCATGTCTGTATGTTAAGATAAAGTGTTTTTCAAGTATGCAAGTTAATTTAAAACAATACAATTTTTATAAATTCTTGAAGGCTTTTTATAACCGACTGCAAGGGTATAACATATACCGTGTGTATAACTGTAGTAAGTCAGGAAAAGTCATCTAAGCTGGAAAATAGACAACTATAGACATATTAAGCATGCACATTATTAATAATAATTATGATTTCATGTTGCTTCAAATTTCTAAATTCCATCAAATAACTAAACACAGAACGTGTATAATGCAATTTTATAGATGCAAATTCATTTCAAATAGAACTATACTAGTAAGCATAGTTATTCATAAATAAAGTGATAGTTACGATACTTCTATGTATATCTTGATTTTGTGTAAGCTCTGTCTGCTCTGTCTGTGCATTTACAGACATCGACAGATGTTATCAAGAAAGACAATACAGTGACACAGCGGTAACTTCCCTTGATCACCGAAGAACGAAGGAGAGATAATTGCGTGGAGATTGGACTGAAAGTAGATAGTTCTACTCTTTATAGTTTCTGGTTGTCCATGGAACAATTTGCGCTGGAGGACACAATGAATATCCATGCACGAGTAACGCCACGTTAAAGGATTTTAATCATAATTAATTTTTCAGTTTTCAACTTATGTAGTAAAACTTATGTAGTGATTGTAATATTACATTGCCTGCAGAATAATGTAGGCTTATGCTTATGGTGTCCGGTAGCAGCGAGAAATTTTACCGTAAGTTTATAAAATGTCGCAGGCAACTTAAATCCGCGAGATTTTATGTCGAAATTATTGTATAAAATGGCGCGGCTTACAGAAACTGTCACACTTCTGTTCTAAGAAGTCGAGTTTTACTAAGGAACCACGACATTTGCAGTCTACATAGTAGACTTAGCCACGCAAACGTATGCCATCTTTAGGCAGCCGATTACGGCCATTATAATTCGCAATATTTTGTTTTGATGCCTATACCTTGTTAAAAGTCGGGTTAGCTAGAGAATTTAGCCTCGACGTTTTATGCCGGAAAATGTCTCTTAAAAAGTCGCGGATCCTTTTAAAAAGTCGCGACTGAAAATTGCTATTACTCGCCGCGTTATTTTATGAGACCATTGTTGAGCAACTTTTTGTAGAAATTCTACAACACTTACAAGAAATGTCGCGGAGTTCCTTCTGTTCCTCGACTTTTTTTACAGACAAACGGGGGATAAAATGTAGAGTAAAGCATGGACTCTAACGGACACTGTCCAGAGTAAAAATGCTTCTTGCTGTTTACAACAACTGTTTTATAATAAAGAGGTTTAAATACGTTCACCGCGACATTTTTACGATTTCGGCAGAAAATCTCGCGGGTTTGTAAGTTGCCCGGGATATTTTATGATAAAACAATAAAATTTCTCGCGGGTTTGACATGGCCGCAACCGGCCACCATACTGAACTGTACAGAAATGGTGTAGCAGACGCTCGGCAGCATCATTTTTATGACGCCTGAGAGATTTTGCTTGTTTGTTTGTTTTTTTTCCCAAGCGTTTCTTTACTACAAACAGACGTTTAACAAAAATATCTTACCTTTAAAAATGACCCTTTTTATCAAAATGAAAATTTAATGTTCTTGCTGGCAACGTTGAAAATTGACCCATTGGTGTTTGTACAAATTATGCTTCAGTTGTATTTATAAAATCAAGCGATTCGTACTTAAACCTATTGCTAGCTGTATTAACAAACAAAATGTGACGATATTCTTACAATTTTTGCACGTGCTCGTGTCCTGATTATTCGTTCACGTAAAAAAACACAAACAGTTTTGTTAATATAGATGATAACAAGACGTGTATAGAGAGTTATTTCGACTGTTTTTCATTGAATTGCAGGAAAAAGAGTTTAAAAGTTTAAGACACACATATAAAAAAAGGTGACACATAAAGAAGACGTCAGACGTTCAACGGTCACGCGGACGCAGTCATTATTGCGAAGTAAATAATGATAATTGAATCGAGAAATATGTCATTTAGAACAAAACGAAACAGTTTTACTTTTACGAAATTTACAAACTTACGGGATCATTAAAATTAAAATGTACGCCAAAAATAGTTCGGCAGAACTATAATTATATCATCCACACTCTCTGGATGATATACTGATATCCTAATATTGATTTCATCACATGGATATCTCTATGTCAGTTAAATACGAGTATAGACTTTTGTCTATAACATGTCGTTCAAAGAAACTGGCTTAACAAATTTGAAGAAAAAAATGTCTAAAAGAAAGAACTAATTGGCAGTTTAAAAAATGGTAAATAATCTGAATCCTTGCCAAAAAGCAAGTTACATTTATCCACAGAAGGGCGATTTCTTCCGTATGTCAAATATCATCCTTGGCTATCGAACTGGAAATAATATGAACCAACAAGCATAGAAAAACAATTGTGAACAAATAACGGAATTTTCACTTTTCTGTGAAAATCAAACATTGTTTCAACAAAATGTCAATAATATCATTCCAATTAAGACACCAATTAAATATAACTAAAGACAATATTTCCAATTATGTATAAGTATGGGGATATTTCTCTCATAAATTTGCTAGAGTTACTAAGCCCTGCCTAAAAGAATGACTCGAAACTTCTCTAAATCTAAACCATCACCTTAACTTTTTGTTCTGAAATAATTAATATGTAACCACTGTACGTCAAATCGAGTACATAACACTTTACAAAGTTGACGAGTGTTCATTGTTAAAAGACTCATAATATTATAACATCTTATCTATTTGATTTATTTCTGATGTTAAAATACATGTATTGTCTTAATAAGCTACCTTCGTTAAATAAAGAGTTTAATAATAATAATAATAATAATAATAATGATAATAATGATAATAATAATAATCTATAGCTAGAGGAAAACACAGATTATCTCTCTCTCTCTCTCCAAATTGAATAGTTTGGGAGCGTACTATTAAAATGCATTAAAATAATTATAATTACCACTAAGTATGGCCAATACAATTATATTTTATTTACACATATCTCTAAAGCTGTGGGGACTTAATTTCTGAAAAAGGGACGAATTAACACGTACCGAGTTTGGTTAGGGCCGAGTGACCATTTCGCCTGTCGGGAACCAGACACTTGCGCAAATAACTTCCGGCAAAAATGAAAAACACATTTTTGAGAACTTTTTGTAACACATACATAAAACAGTCTTACTATGGTGAGATCACAATATACACATTATTTACAGTGATTGATTAACAATTTATAAAAGTGCATATGCTCGCAAAAGTTACAAATAATTAAAATTACCAGTTTTCGCGACTAAATACATTTTGACCTTAGGAGGCAATTTTGTAGCTCACTCAGTGTGGCCAGAAACACAATTCAAAATATGTTACACAGGCACTGTATTATTCAAGGATATGTGACATACATTGAAGAAAATAATAGTTTGCATGCATTGCTCCTCAAAATAATGACTGCCAGCAATTTATATAAATCTCCCCCAACAAAAATCATACCTAAAATATACCCACGGTGATCGGTCTTTTACCACAACTTTTCCGCGCAACGTCAAAATATTATACTTCTGACAGTGACACCGTGTATATATTATGTATACACAAGCTCGTAAGGTCATAGAACAAATGCATCGTTGTTATAACACATGTTTTTGTGACAAGTACGAGTCATGTTGAGGTAGACACGATCTTTTGTAAACACTATTTCTTCGAAGTATGTAATTTTTTGTGCATTGTGTTGTGCTAGATTAACGATAAATTGTTTCAAAAATTCGATGGAGTACTTAAACAATTGGAATAATTTTGCAATGTCCAGCAGTAAGATATTTAATGTAAGCTATTATCTGCAATTTAGTTATCCCACCATTAATATTTTGTCCAGAATAATACGGTGTCACGGTCAGAAGTATGATATTTTGACGATGCGCGGAAAAGTTGTGGTAAACGCCCGATCACCGTGATACCAGTGTGGACAATATTCATGAAGATGCAGCATACTCCAGAAATTGCCTGCGTCCTTTAGAAATATCACAAACACACAGTGCAATCAATGGCATTTTCAAGTATGACCAATAAATAATAAATTAAGTGTCTGCCATACGTTGAGATTTTTCATGAAAATTATCCAAAGGTTCTTACTTGTTTGGTGCCCACCATAAAAGCTTAATTTTTACTTTTTTAGCTCCATAAGTTTTTCAGCTCCATTCGGAGAGTCAAAAATACATACAAATCTACCAAAATGCTAGTCAAACTAATTAGCCTAAATGTCAGACTCGGAGACATCAAGATAATTTTGGACAGCGATGTCTTAAGTGACCATAAGAAAACAAAAGTTTGTAAAATGGGTCAAACCATTCATGCAAAAAATTATTAGGGTACAAAAATGCTAAGTTTCGGGTAAAAACCCAAAAGTACTACTTATTTCCTACTCACAAACTGATAAAAGATTTACAATGACAAAGAAATATCAAAAGTTTTCAGTACCTTAAAAACACTATGTGAATATGTCTGAGTTGTGAATAGATTTGACAGGGCCATCATTTGAATATCTGACCTCTTTACTTCATTTTTCTTGTACATTTTACAATTTCAAGTCTTGTATAAATATGGTAAATCTCAAACACTTATCTTTTGAAGAACCATGTGAATAGACAATCACAGGGTAATATTTTAATTGTTAATTTGAAATCCTAACCCTGGCATTTCCTGACTACTCTGCCAAGACTGCATATATGTGCAATAATGGCAGACTGTTCTTTCTCATTTTCATTCTTATTGAAAGTTTAATATTGAAGTGTTTAGATGTTAAATAAATGTTTAAGTTAACGAGGATCATCAGTGAAGCATGATGTGTTGCCATGGTTACGATGGTAGGTTGACGTCGAATCACTTGCCCCTCACCGTTGTCACTTGTGGGTTAAAATATCGACGGGGAACATCAGTGGTTCCACATAGTTACCTGTTTGTGTATGAAATAATGCACGGAAGCTCCACAGTAAAAGTGGAACGTCGCCATATCATATGACCTATACACTACAGTGTCGGTGTGATGTAAAAAACCCAATCAAATAAACAATTTCCAGTAGCAATATCTTGACAAATAATTTATTTTTAAAAAATCACATACTGTTAACAAAAAGTAGTACCTTATTAACAAAGTGAAAATCAGATCCACTTTTGGTTTGTTGTGATTAAATATAGTCTCTTGGATTTCCAAATTCTATACACTGATGAGTTTTGGACTAGATGAAAGTTACCAAGACCAGAATTATTTTTCTTCTTCTTTACATCATAGGTCTCACAGTTGCTTGTGCATTATCAAAAATAAAGGTAGAAAATTAAAGTCAATCTTGGATGCAACATCATTTTTTTTTTAATTTTACTGAAAATGTTATATCTTGTTTTGTTTTATAATACAGGTTACAGAACATCTTTAAGGACATGTAAAAGATGCATTTCCCACAGTGCACCAAAAGGACAGGGCCTGGCAGAAAACAGTACAGGTTTGAAAAGTATCACAACTATAAACAATGCCTAAAAGAAAATCAGTCATACATGTATATAAAATATTATAAATGGCTTGATTGAAAACAGGTTTTTGAATTACAAGGGGTGAAATTTTTAACCCCCTTTTTAAAAATGGACTATGGAGAAAAAAAATAAATGGCCCACCTAAAATTTTTTTTGGGGATTAACATTTTATTTTTGCCCAAAAAAAACATGTGGGGGAAATTCTTAAACATGGGAGGGGTTTAAAAGTTTTTATTTAAACCCATTTTTTAAAAAGAATTTTGAAATGCTGATAAAAGGTACATTTTTAAAAATTTGGGGGCTATTTCCCCTTTTCCATTTGATATTTGGGGGAATTTAAAGTTTGGTTAAATTTCTTTTTAGGTTTGTTTGGTTAACCCTTTTTCCTTGCATTTTGGGTTTAATTTAATTTTTTATGGGGCCATTTCTTACATTGAAATAATTGGCCCCAAGGGGTTTTTAAAAATTAAATTGAAACCTTTTCCCCTTGGTTTTGGTTAAATTTTTTTCCCCCTTTTTAAACACTTTTGAAAATAGGGGGGCCCTTTTATGTTTAACCTTTTTTTGGGCAAGGGTTTGGGTTTATTTTAAATTTCTCCTACTTAGTTATAGAAAGAGCATCGAAACACATGGCTATCTGATTTGTATGAGGGGGCCATGCCACTGTTTTGATGTTCTCTCTCTTTTTGTCCCATTCAATGGCAAAAATAAAAACATTTCCCTGTTGTCGCAATCTTAAACCGCAGAAAAAAATAACCAATGATTGAGCATCTGAATATGGCATTTCTATCTTTATCCCTTTTACTGTTGTCACATAAAGTAAACCCCAGAAAAAAAATTAGCCAATCAACCAGCATGCTCTGCACTGTGGTATATGTAACTAAACCTTCAGTGTTAAAAGGAGATTTTTACACTTTTGTCCATACAACCTTTGTGAATGGGTTTTAAGAATAAGATGTCATTCAAGTTTCATATTTGGTAGGGATATCTTTAATATTTTCTTCCTTTTTGAGTTGGAGTTAAAGGGGGTAAAATGGGTCAAAATAGGGTTGGCCAAAAATTGTTTTAGGGGTACAAGGGGCCCTTTTTTATTCTGAATTTTTTTTCAAATTTTTGAAGGAAAACCCTTTGGGTTTTTTAAAGGGCTTTTCTTTTAAAACGTAAAAAATTTGTTAAATTTTTTTTGTTAAGTTGTATATTTATGCCCCCACAATGTGGGAGCATATAGCGTTGCACTTGTCCATCCGTCCGTCCGTCCGTCGGTCGGTCCGCACTACCGAATAGGGATAAAGGGCCATCTAACTGTAAACAGAACAAAAGAGAACAATAGAGTTCATTCCGTAACAATAGAGTAAGGGGCCATTGGCCCTCTATTAAACAATAGAAAATAACAAAAGAAATGGCCCTTTATTCCATTTCGGCCAGACGTCCGTACGTCCGTCCGTCAGTACGTCCCAAAATCTTGTGAACGCAACTCCTCTTAAACCGGATTGCAGATTTTGCTTAAACTTGCAGGGATGAACAACCTTAATGTATAGATGGTAGTAAAGGAAGGAATATTTGCTGCAACCAAATTTAACAGAATTATGGCCCTTTGTTGAATTTTTCACTATATACTATGTAGAAATTTTGTGAACGCAACTCCTCTTAAACCGGATAACAGATTTTGCTTAAACTTCAAGAAATTAACAACCTTAATGTGTAGATGGTAGTAAAGGAAGGAATCTTTGCTGCGACCAAATTTAAGAGAATTATGGCCCTTTGTTGATTTTTTATGCCCCCGCCATGTAATGGCCGGGGCATATAGTGTTACCCTGTTCCGTCATTCCGTCCTTCCATCCTTCCGTCATTCTGTCATTCTGTCATTCCGTCATCATCAGTTTCCGTTCATTATCTTAAGAACGGTTGCACACATTCAACTCAAATTTGACATTTGGATATGTAATGAGAAAATACAGGTCAAGTTCGAATTTGGTCATGGTTCGATGATTTTTGGCAGAGTTATGCCCCTTTTACTTTGAAAATAATATGAAATTTCAGTTTCCGTTCATTATCTCCCCAATGGTACAACACATTCAACTTAAACTTGACATATGAATATGTCATGATAAAATACAGGTCAAGTTCAAATTTGGTCATGGTTCGATGATTTTTGGCAGAGTTATGCCCCTTTTACTTTGAAAATAATATGAAATTTTCAGTTTCCGTTCATTATCTCCCCAACGGTACAACACATTCAACTGAAACTTGACATATGGATATGTCATGAGAAAATACAGGTCAAGTTCGAATTTGGTCATGGTTCGATGATTTTTGGCAGAGTTATGCCCCTTTTACTTTGAAAATAATATGAAATTTTCAGTTTCCATTCATTATCTCCCCAAAGGTACAACACATTCAACTCAAACTTGACATATGGATGCGACAAAGGAATGCGCAGGTCAAGTTCAAATTTGGTCATGGTTCGATGATTTTTGGCACAGTTATGCCCCTTTCACTTTGAAAGTAATATGAAATTTTCAGTTTCCGTTTATTATCTCCCCAATGGTACAACACATTCAACTCAAATTTGATATATGGATATGTTTTTGGAATGCCCAGGCCAAGTTCGAATTTGCTCATGGTTCAATGATTTTTGGCAGAGTAATGCCCCTTTCACTTTGAAAATAATATGAAATTTACAGTTTCTGTTCATTATCTACCCAACAGTCCAGTGCTACAGATAAGCAGCGTATCTGCGTAATTACCCAATAATTTTGACCAATTTACCCAAATAAAATAAAAAATTTGCGTAATAAAAACGCAAATCAAAATATCAGTACCCAATTTGTTTTGATACTCTAGGGTATTTTCATTATCTTGGACCATAATTCACCTAGCAAAAACTGCCAAACAAATCCGAAAATAGCCTGTTTCCCTTTCTGTACTTTCGTTTTCCATTTGTTAACCGGGAACAATTGAGTAGACTGGTTATATTAAAGATATTTTTAAGCGGAAAAGCTTTATATACTTATGAGAGATAACTAAATAGCAGTCCAGACTGAGGTTTATTTACTTTCTGCTTCAACAAAATGGCGAAACGGGGCTGATAAAAATTAATTATTTCAATGCAGTCTAACAAAATATTTGGTTATTTTACCGAGCCAGATGTTGTAAAAAATTTGTTAAATGAACTTTTTAGACAATGTTTGTTAACAGTCTTTGTGTATATTGTTTCCGAGATCCTGGACAATATTTTGACCGATGCAAATCTATGCAAACCAATAAATTTTTCAATGATACCCAATTTTGTTTCTGTGTTACCCAATTGCTTGTCAAGTCCAGGGGTAAATACCCAATTAACTCAAAAGCTTATCTGTAGCTCTGAACAGTGTTACATATTCAACTTAAATTTGACATATGGATATGTCAAAGGAATGGGCAGGTCAAGTTGGAATTTGGTCATGGTTTGATGATTTTTTGGCAGAGTTATGTCCCTTTCACTTTGAAAATAATATTGATACATCTTAGGAATAAGCAGTTTAAGTTTGAATTTGGTCGTGGTTCAATGATTTTAGACAAACTTATCTTTCCTGAATGTTGGAAAAATTTTGAACTTTCAGTTTCAGCACTCATACTTTTAGCCATTATTTTGGCTACAAATACGCAATATGCTATTTTTAAAAGGTTAAGACTGAATAATTTCAGTGCCTTGAACATGGTTTGTGTTAACATTGAAAAGTTTTAAGGGCTTTGAACTTAAAATGAAAAAAATAATTAATGCACCATCTGAAATTTTGGCTGCATGCGGGGGCATCCGTGGCATGATTACACATTTCTAGTTCACTATATACTATGTAGAAATTTTGTGAACGCAACTCCTCTTTAACCGGATGGCAGATTTTGCTTAAACTTCAAGGGATTAACAACCTTAATGTGTAGATGGTAGTAAAGGAAGGAATTTTCGCTGCGACCAAATTTAACAGAATTATGGCCCTTTGTTGATTTTTTCACTAAATACTATGTAGAATTTTTGTGAACACAACTCCTCTTAAACCGGATGACAGATTTTGCTTAAACTTCCAGGGATTAACAACCTTAATGTGTAGATGGTAGTAAAGGAAGGAATTTTCGCTGTGACCAAATTTAAGAGAATTATGGCCCTTTGTTGATTTTTAGTTTTCAACTTGTTGCACATGTAGTCCAAAAAATATTTGACCTAGAGTCATAAGATTGACAGAACAGTAGCGTGTGGGGCATCAGTGTCCTATGGACACATTTCTAGTTTTCAACTTCATCCCATAGCAATGACATGCCAACTTATATCTTTCACAATATCAAAACATCCTGACGTCCTGTCAAGATATATAACAGTTTTTAGCTCACCAGAACTGAAGGTTCAGGGTGAGCTATTTGTATCAAAGGGGGATGCTCTGGCGTCCATCATCATGCGTCAACAAGCGTCTTTTTCTCTGAAACTGCTGGGCAGATTTACTTCAAATTTGGTCTGTAGCATCCTTGTGACAGTCACACTTGAATCTGCTCATGCCATTTCAATTGGCCCCTTTTAGGGGTCAACAGAGCTAAAAATACAAAAACTTTTAAACATGGATGATGGATGATTTTGATGGATGATGGATGATAAAGTTGAGAATGTATAGCAAGCAAACTGAAATCATTTAATTTAATACTTCTTCCTACTTTTCACTTTCAAATATCATATTTATATGATTTCAAAGACTGGAAGCGAGAAACAAGCATAATTCAATGAAAAAATTGACGAAATAGGACAGGCAATAAAATTGTTCGGCCATTGTACTCATTAAATTTGGTTCGACCATTGTACTCTTTTTTTTTACACAACTTTGTTATGCAACTTTACAAAGGATGGAAATTGTTCATGACGGGCAAACTTGCCATTGTTCACAAGATGTCATTGCTAATTTTGCTCAAAATGCGTATCTTTTACTGAAAACAACGCATTTTAGTGTACCTGTTCGGCCATTGTACTCATCACCCTAAACAACTTTTTCGACTTTCAGGCCTAAACAGAGAGAGGTACAAAGTAACCAATAACAGAACAGTAGGTGGTTGTTATACTGGGGTTCTGTGCGGCCTAGTTTTACATATAAATTTAACTGTATGCTTACCTCAATTTCACTGCTTTTACCAAGCGTTTAAGCCGCCATTTTATGAGTCCATTGTATGATTTTGGTCACGTGATCATCCGCAGTGATTTAATCTTAAGCTTAAATGCACCAGGTCATGGCATTTCTTCAAATTATTGTTTAATAAACATATTCTATACTCAAATTTAATATTAGAAAATATTGACAATGGATAATTTCCAACACTGAAAAGTAGTTGTTTCTAGTGAGCGACTCAGGGCCATCATGGCCCTCTTGTTACATTTTTTTTAGCAATTTTTCTGTCCATAAATGAGTGAATTTTAAGGTAAATTGTTTTTGAATTTTTTTTTAAGGATAGATGACAGTGATTTAGATGAAATTTATTTTTGGACAAATTTAATACAATTGAAAAGGGTCTTCTGTCAGTAGTTGTGTTCTAGGCTATTTGATGTTGAATAAATTTTCCCAACATATCTGATTATCATATGCCAGGGGCCTTTGACCCGAAATAGCTTGAAAATGCCCTGTATACAAAACAGTTAACTGTGTCATTTTTCTATTATTTCAGACCAGGAAACTCCGGACTCTTTGAAGCATGAAGACTATTTCAATGTAAGAAAACTTGTGACTGTGAAAGATCTATTTTTAGTAAACGCCCATTTAGGTCACAATAAAGGATGTCGTGATGTGTACATGTCACCGTACTTGTTTGGCACCAGGGGTGACATGGATATTTTTGACTTAGAGCAGACAGCTCCACTCTTTCAAGATGCTTTGAATTTCGTAGCCCATATTGCTTACAGAGGTGGAGTCATTCTGTTCATCAGTAGAAACAAGGCTATGCTGCCATATATAGAGAGCACTGCAAAATCTTGCGGGGAGTACGCTCACTGTCGATTCTGGCAACCAGGGCTGTTTACTGATATGCCGAGGGCTTTTGAACAAAGGATACGTCTACCGGATGTTTGTATCTTTGTTAATACTTTAAACAGTGTGTTTGAAAGTCACAGAGGTGTAATTGAGTGTGCGAAGATGTTGATCCCTACGATAGGAATTGTTGACTCTAATTGTGATCCGAGGTTAATTTCATACCCAATACCAGCTAACGATGACTCGTACAAAGCTTGCAGATTATACCTTAGACTGTTTAAGGAAGCTATATTAGCAGGAAAAAAGAAAAGAGCAGAAGAAAGTAAGCAAATATTTGAGGAAGTCAAAGAAGATGTGATTGAAGAGGTGGATGAAGATATAAATGAAGATGATGACTTACCAAGTATATAATGATGATGATGCCTGTTCTTACATATTGTCACCTTAGTGCAGTAACAGGTTAACTCCTTATATAATGTAATAGGAGTTAACCTGTTACTGCACTCAGGTGACGAAAATGTTCTTTTAAAATTGCAAACAATGTTGTTTTTTCTTAAAGAAGAATTAAAGTTTACTACCATACTGTACTTGAAATAGTGTTTGTTTATATAACACATTAAACAACAGTCTTTTGATAGGGCATGGCTTAAAAGGGAGACACGGGCAAAATTTTCATTTCTTCGTTCTGAATTTTTCATTCATTATTCTATAAATGTCTTCAAAATGAATACACTAGGCAGTCACAGTAACAAAACTTTTCTCCTTATGAAGAATAAAATGGTTGTTTCTTAACTTGACCCACATGCCTGAGGTTACAGTGTTAAGATTTCACAATAGTTGTCACAGTTAACTTTGGAAACGTTAAAGAACATGTAAAATGAATTACTTAGACTTGTTTCAATCATACAATACCCACAATATCTGTTATTGTAACTTTCAGGGTTTGTTCAAGTCACATGACTTGTTTTAAAACCTCTCGGTGATGCTGTCGGCATCTAGGTTTTTATTCAACATAATAATATAGATATATATTTAAGCTTAAAACCCAAAATATATAGAATTTATACAGGAATTCATGCTGGGACTTTAAAAAATATTATTTTAGCGTGGTTCGAGTACAAAAGATAATTTGTTCAAATAAAAGACCTGGGGTCAAAATTGGCCCCGCCCCAGGGTCATTGATTTTCCTTATATGTGTATAGCAAAAACTTAAAATCTTCTTTGAAAAAACCCAAATAGCTAGAGTTTAGATATTAAGCATAAAACATATTCTAGTAAGTGTCTACAAAGTTTGTTCAAATAAAAACCCTGGGGTCATAACTGGCCCGGCCCCAGGGGTGTCATTGTTTTTAACTATATGTGTATAGTAAAAACTTAAAAAAAATCTTCTTTTAAATAGCCCAATGAGCTAGAGCTTAGATGTTTAGCATAAAACATCTTCTTATGGGTGTCTACCAAGTTTGTGCAAATAAAAGCCCTTTGGTTAAATTGGCCCTGCAACGTTTGGGGGGGGGGGGCCTATATACAGGTGAGCGACCTCAGGGCCCTCTTGTTTCATTTTTGTCATTAATTTGCTGGAGTATCCTTTAAGTAAAATGTCAATTAAAGCAATGGATAGGAATTTATTAGTTATTGGAATGGATAAATACCTATGGAATATTGAAAATTGAAATGGTGCCGTCTGTCTGTCTGTCCATGAGACAATCTTTCCATCTTAAAACATATTTTATTACTGGTGAGATAGATTGTAGCAAATCTTGACATGAATGTATCTGTATGTATTAAAGAATGAATAAGATAATCTCTCAACAATTTAAGTATTTGTTGCTGAAATATGGCCCCTATGTTGCTGATAAAATTTATACTAGTAGTCATTTGATAAAGGTATATATTTAACTTCATTGATATATGAATCAGATATGCTGAAAATCTACTGTTGACGTCTCTATCGAAGAAGTTTTCTATTTTTATTTTTCAAAAATCATTTTATTTATGGTGTCTAGTTAATAGTTTTAAAGTTATTCATTGACCAATTATACCTCAACCATCTTAAAATTACGGATCAGTTGCATTTTGGCAGTTACAGTGATTTAGTATTTTGTATGCAAGTTCAAATATCGCTAAATTGTTTGCATTTGGCTACTTTTAAGACAAACAGTTTCACATTTAGCGCTACTTTCTTTAAGTAAAAAGGATATATTGCTCTTGTTATTTTGCCCTTCTAAAGAAGAAAAAGATATCCATATCCGAAGCATATATGTGCCTTTAAAGATGTGTTATGTTATTCATTGTAGCCATTTAAAATTGTTCAAATTTTACTAGATATAGATGTTTATGTTATAACTTTCGACTTAAATACATTAAAAAAATCATGCCAGCAGGTAATAAAATTCTTGTCAATCTAAACTGAATTTGAAATTGTGTTCAAGTAAGTGTAATAGATATTTGGAAGATAAAATACATTTATCATATAAACCGCAGCACAGGAGTGTAATAAAGCCATTTAATAATCAAAGCACAGAAGGCGCTGAATTAGTTTGGGTCTCAGAATGTCAGAAAGGTGAAGGTTGTGTGATTATAAAATAATTTGTTTTTGTATAGTGCCACCAATGCTTTCCAGCGTTTTAATTGTAGTAGAATGGCTATAACACTAATTGCAACACTGATATTCGATCTAATGTTTATTTGACTTAAACAATTTGAAAAAAAAATGAGTTGCCTTAACTGGGATTTGAACTCCAGACCTCTCGCTTCCTAAGCGAGCGCGCAAACCCCCTCGGCCACGTTGAATTTATATATTAATGGCCTGAAGAAAATCATAATATTCTAGTTGGGGTTTGTAACGACGCTAACTGTTGTTTAACACTGGTGTAAATAATCATGGCGCTTACTATAAGCATGTATAATAAAACAATATTATAAATATTCGACCATTCGGGAATTACTTTGCTTGAAAATTAATCCGCCTGTCATGTTACCATATTTATGCAGTGATTTCCCCTAAATTTTTCGGCCTATGTGTTACATATAAAGGGAAGTATCCGCTTCAAAAAAGCGGACTACTTTCGGCACTTGCAATTTACAGCATTAGAGTCTGAAATTTCGCTACCATTATTTGTTTGGTCTGACGACCCAAACAAATAAAAACGATATTAAACAAGACGATATTTAACACTTTGACGTCATGTCATTTGCGCTATAAACAAAGCATTTAAAGGCGCTAATTTTAGAGCTACACTAAAAGCACGTCAAAGAAAAATGACTCTTGTTTACAGTTTATCGTTCTAATTTTATATATGTGATTATACTCGTGTAAATTTAATACTAAATTTTTTGAACTTGTTGAATAAAACAATATTATGCTCGCCAGAGGCTCACGTGATTTTTAATTTATTCAACTCATTTAATAATTATGCCCCCATTTCGAAGAAAAGGGGGTATACTGCTTTGCACTTGTCGGTCCGTCGGTCCGTTGGTCCGTCGGTCCGTAGACCAAATGGTTTCCGAGTGATAACTAAAAAACCCTTAGGCCTAGGAACTTCAAACTTTGTATGGTGATTGGTCATGACCAGTAGATGACCCCTATTGATTTTGGGGTCAAGGGGTCAAAGGTCAAGGTCACATTGACCTTGTAAGCAAAAACGGTTTCCGATCAATAACTAAAGAACCTTAAGGCCTAGAAACTTCAAACTTGGTATGGTGATTGGTCATGATCAGTAGATGACCCCTATTGATTTTGGGGTCAAGGGGTCAAAGGTCAAGGTCACATTGACCTTGTAAGCAAAAACGGTTTCCGATCAATAACTAAAGAACCTTAAGGCCTAGGAACTTCAAACTTGGTATGGTGATTGGTCATGATCAGTAGATGACCCCTATTGATTTTGGGGTCAAGGGGTCAGGGGTCAAGGTCACATTGACCTTGTAAGCAAAAACAGTTTCCGATCATTAACTAAAGAACCTTAAGGCCTAGGAACTTCAAACTTGGTATGGTGATTGGTCATGATCAGTAGATGACCCCTATTGATTTTGGGGTCAAGGGGTCAAAGGTCAAGGTCACATTGACCTTGTAAGCAAAAACGGTTTCCGATCATTAACTAAAGAACCTTAAGGCCTAGGAACTTCAAACTTGGTATGGTGATTGGTCATGATCAGTAGATGATCCCTATTGATTTTGGGGTCAAGGGGTCAAAGGTCAAGGTCACATTGACCTTGTAAGCAATAACGGTTTCCGATCAATAACTAAAGAAGTTTAAGGCCTAGGAACTTCAAACTTGGTATGGTGATTGGTCATGATCAGTAGATGACCCCTATTGATTTTGGGGTCAAAGGTCAAGGTCACATTGACTTCTTGGGTAAAAACGGTTTCTGATCAATAACAAAAGAACCCTAAGGGCCTAGGAACTTCAAACTTGGTATGGTGATTGGTCATGACCAGCAGATGACCCCTATTGATTTTGGGGTTAAGGGGTCAAAGGTCAAGGTCACATTGACCTTGTAGGTAAAAACGATTTCCGATCAATAACGAAAGAACCCTTAGGCTTAGGAACTTCAAACTTTGTATGGTGATTGGTCATGACCAGCAGATGACCCCTATTGATTTTGGGGTTAAGGGGTCAAAGGTCAAGGTCACATTGACTTTGTAGGTAAAAACGGTTTCTAATCAATAACGAAAGAACCCTTAGGCCTAAGGACTTCAAACTTGGTATGGTGATTGGTCATGGTCAGTAGATGACCCCTATTGATTTTGGGGTCAAGGGGTCAAAGGTCAAGGTCACATTGATCTCTTAGGTAAAAACGGTTTCCGATCAATAACTAAAGAACCCTTAGGCCTAGGAACTTCAAACTTGGTATGGTGATTTGTCATGACCAGTAGATGACCCCTATTGATATTGGGGTTAAGGGGTCAAAGGGCAAGGTCACATTGATCTTTTAGGTAAAAATTCTTTCAAATCAATAACTTAAGAACCCTTTGGCCTAGGAACTTCAAACATGGTATGGTGATTGGTCATGACCAGCAGATAACCTATTGATTTTGGGGTCAAGGGGTCAAAGGTCAAGGTCACATTGACCTTGTATGTTAAAACGGTTTCCGATCAATTAACTAAAAACACTTAGGCCTAGGAACTTCAAACTTTGTATGATGATTGGTCGTGACCAGCAGATGACCCCTATTGAGTTTTGGGTCAAGGGGTCAAAGGTTAAGGTCATGACCAGTAGATACTTGATAACCCTTATTAATTGTATGATCACCTGGTCAGAAGTCATGCATAATAACCTTATCACATGACTAATTGGCTGCTGATAGGGGGCATACATGTTTTACAAACATATCTTGTTTAGTATTAAACCTACACTCATTCAATATCCTCTATGTATTGAATGGTTAATTATTCATCAATGCACTTAACTTTAAGCAAGTTATCAAGATTTGTTTAATAAAATTGTATGGACACTCTTATTGATCCAACAAATATGAAATCTACCAATTAAGATGTGAAATGATTTTAAAATTGCCTCAATATGATGGATCTAACCAACCTGTAAGCTGTTAGAACTGAAAGTGATTAGCCTTTCCCACCGATTTAGAGTAGGCTGTACAGTGCCAGTATCTCATGAATGTCTTGATATTGAAATCCCTAAATATGTTCCAAATTCAAACCTTGGTAAATTCATTATACCAATCCAGCAGGTAAACCAGAATGTCAAACGACACATATATCCCCCTATCTAGCCATTAACTCACATAATTGGTAATTGTATTACAGAAACTTGCCAAAAATGGGTACATGGAAGTGTTCAATTATGGAAAAATCAACGGAAACCATTTTGACATTTAAGGCCCATGTGACATTGACCTTTGACCTAATGACCCCTTAATCAATAGAGGTCATCTACTACTTATGACCAATAACTAGGTGAAATATGAAGACTTTGTGATGAATACTTTTCAAGATAGTCAGCGGAAACCCTTTTGACATTTAAGGCCCCTGTGACTTTGACCTTTGACTTAGTGACCCCAAAATCAATAGGGGTCATCTACTAGTTATGACTAATCACTATGTGAAATATGAAGACTTTGTGATACATTCTTTTCAAGATAATCAGGGGAAACCATTTTGACATTTTAAGGTCCCTGTGACCTAGTGACCCCAAAATCAATAGGGGTCATCTACTAGTGATGACCAATCACTATGTGAAATATGAAGACTTTGTGATACATACTTTTCAAGATAATCTGGGGAAACCATTTTGACATTTTAAGGTCCCTGTGACCTTGACCTTTGACCTAGTGACCCCAAAATCAATAGGGGTCATCTACTAGTGATGACCAATCATTATGTGAAATATGAAGACTTTGTGATACATACTTTTCAAGATAATCAGCGAAAACCATTTTGACATTTTTTACATATTATAAAGGGAAGTATCCGCTTCAAAAAAGCGGACTACTTTCGGCACTTGCAATTTACAGCATTAGAGTCTGAAATTTCGCTACCATTATTTGTTTGGTCTGACGACCCAAACAAATAAAAACGATATTAAACAAGACGATATTTAACACTTTGACGTCATGTCATTTGCGCTATAAACAAAGCATTTAAAGGCGCTAATTTTAGAGCTACACTAAAAGCACGTCAAAGAAAAATGACTCTTGTTTACAGTTTATCGTTCTAATTTTATATATGTGATTTTATACTCGTGTAAATTTAATACTAAATTTTTTTGAACTTGTTGAATAAAACAATATTATGCTCGCCAGAGGCTCACGTGATTTTTAATTTATTCAACTCATTTAATAATTATGCCCCCATTTCGAAGAAAAGGGGGTATACTGCTTTGCACTTGTCGGTACCGTCGGTCCGTTGCGTCCGTCGGTCCGTAGACCAAATGGTTTCCGAGTGATAACTAAAAAACCCTTAGGCCTAGGAACTTCAAACTTTTGTATGGTGATTGGTCATGACCAGTAGATGACCCCTATTGATTTTTGGGGTCAAGGGGTCAAAGGTCAAGGTCACATTGACCTTGTAAGCAAAAACGGTTTCCGATCAATAACTAAAGAACCTTAAAGGCCTAGAAACTTCAAACTTGGTATGGGTGAATTGGTCATGATCAGTAGATGACCCCTGTTGATTTTGGGGTCAAGGGGTCAAAGGTCAAGGTCACATTGACCTTGTAAGCAAAAACGGTTTCCGATCAAATAACTAAAGAACCTTAAAGGCCTGGGAACTTCAAACTTTGGTTATGGTGATTGGTCATGGATCAGTAGATGACCCCTATTGATTTTGGGGTCAAGGGGTCAAAGGTCAAGGTCACATTGACCTTGTAAGCAAAAACAGTTTCCGATCATTAACTAAAGAACCTTAAGGCCTAGGAACTTCAAACTTGGTATGGTTGATTGGTCATGATCAGTAGATGACCCCTATTGATTTTGGGGTCAAGGGGTCAAAGGTCAAGGTCACATTGACCTTTGTAAAGCAAAAACGGTTTCCGATCATTAACTAAAGAACCTTAAGGCCTAGGAACTTCAAACTTGGTATGGTGATTGGTCATGATCAGTAGATGATCCCTATTGATTTTGGGGGTCAAGGGGGTCAAAGGTCAAGGTCACATTGACCTTGTAAGCAATAACGGTTTCCGATCAATAACTAAAGAAGTTTAAGGCCTAGGAACTTCAAAACTTGGTATGGGTGATTGGTCATGATCAGTAAGATGACCCTATTGATTTTGGGGTCAAAGGTCAAGGTCACATTGACTTCTTGGGTAAAAAACGGTTTTCTGATCAATAAACTAAAAGAACCCTAAGGGCCGTAGGAACTTCAAAAACTTGTTTATGGTGATTGGTCAATGACCAGCAGATGACCCCTATTGATTTTGGGGTTAAGGGGTTCAAAGGTCAAGCGCACATTGACCTTGTAGGTAAAAACGATTTCCGATCAATAACGAAAGAACCCTTAGGCTTAGGAACTTCAAACTTTTGTAAATGGTGATTGGTCATGACCAGCAGATGACCCCTATTGATTTGGGGGTTTAAGGGTCAAAGGTCAAGGTCACATTACTTTGTAGGTAAAACGGTTTCTAATCAATAACGAAAGAACCCTTAGGCCTAAGGACTTTCAAACTTGGTATGGTGATTGGTCATAGTCAGTAGATGACCCCTATTGATTTTGGGTCAAGGGGTCAAAGGTCAGGTCACATTGATCTCTTAGGTAAAAAACGGTTTCCGATCAATAACTAAAGAACCCTTAGGCCTAGGAACTTCAAACTTGGTATGGTGATTTGTCATGACCAGTAGATGACCCTATTGATATTGGGGTTAAGGGGTCAAAGGGCAAGGTCACATTGATCTTTTAGGTAAAAAATTCTTTCAAATCAATAACTTAAAGAACCCCCTTTGGCCTAAAGGAACTTCAAACATGGAGTATGGTGATTGGTCATGAAACCAGCAGATAACCTATTTGATTTTGGGGTCAAAGGGGTCAAAGGTCAAGGTCACATTGACCTTGTATGTTAAAACGGTTTCCGATCAATTAACTAAAAACACTTAGGCCTAGGAACTTCAAAACTTTGTATGCATGATTGGTCGTGACCAGCAGATGACCCCTATTGAGTTTTGGGTCAAGGGGTCACAAGGTTAAGGTCATGACCAGTAGATACTTTGATAACCCTTTATTAATTGTATGATCACCTGGTCAGAAAGTCATGCATAATAAACCTTATCACATGACTAATGATAGGGGGGCATTGTTTTACAAACATATCTTGTTTAGTATTAAACCTACACTCATTCAATATCCTCTATGTATTGAATGGTTAATTCATCAATGCACTTAACTTTAAGCAAGTTATCAAGATTTGTTTAATAAAATTGTATGGACACTCTTATTGATCCAACAAATATGAAATCTACCAATTAAGATGTGAAATGATTTTAAAATTGCCTCAATATGATGGATCTAACCAACCTGTAAGCTGTTAGAACTGAAAGTGATTAGCCTTTCCCACCGATTTAGAGTAGGCTGTACAGTGCCAGTATCTCATGAATGTCTTGATATTGAAATCCCTAAATATGTTCCAAATTCAAACCTTGGTAAATTCATTATACCAATCCAGCAGGTAAACCAGAATGTCAAACGACACATATATCCCCCTATCTAGCCATTAACTCACATAATTGGTAATTGTATTACAGAAACTTGCCAAAAATGGGTACATGGAAGTGTTCAATTATGGAAAAATCAACGGAAACCATTTTGACATTTAAGGCCCATGTGACTTTGACCTAATGACCCCTTAATCAATAGAGGTCATCTACTACTTATGACCAATAACTAGGTGAAATATGAAGACTTTGTGATGAATACTTTTCAAGATAGTCAGCGGAAACCCTTTTGACATTTAAGGCCCCTGTGACTTTGACCTTTGACTTAGTGACCCCAAAATCAATAGGGGTCATCTACTAGTTATGACTAATCACTATGTGAAATATGAAGACTTTGTGATACATTCTTTTCAAGATAATCAGGGGAAACCATTTTGACATTTTAAGGTCCCTGTGACCTAGTGACCCCAAAATCAATAGGGGTCATCTACTAGTGATGACCAATCACTATGTGAAATATGAAGACTTTGTGATACATACTTTTCAAGATAATCTGGGGAAACCATTTTGACATTTTAAGGTCCCTGTGACCTTGACCTTTGACCTAGTGACCCCAAAATCAATAGGGGTCATCTACTAGTGATGACCAATCATTATGTGAAATATGAAGACTTTGTGATACATACTTTTCAAGATAATCAGCGAAAACCATTTTGACATTTTAAGGTCCCCGTGACCTTTGACCTAGTGACCCCAAAATCAATAGGGGTTATCTACTAGTGATGACCAATCACTATGTGTAAAATATGAAGACTTTGTGATACATACTTTTCAAGATAATCAGCGGAAACCATTTTGACATTTAAGGCCCCTGTGACTTTGACCTAGTGACCCCAAAATCAATAGGGGTCATCTAGTAGTAATGACCAATCACTGTGTGAAATATGAAGACTTTGTGATACATACTTTTCAAGATAATCAGCGGAAACCATTTTGACAATTAAGGCCCCTGTGACCTTGACCATTGACCTAGTGACACCAAAATCAATAGGGGTCATCTAGTAGTTATGACCAATCACTGTGTGAACTATGAAGACTTTGTGATACTCACTTTTCAAGATAATCAGCGAAAACCATTTTGACATTTAAGGTCCCTGTGACCTTGACCTTTGTCCTAGTGACCCCTAAATCAATAGGGGTCATCTACTACTTATGACCAATCACTATGTGAAATATGAAGACTTTGTGATACATACTTTTCAAGATAATCAGCGGAAACCCTTTTGACATTTAAGGCCCCTGTGACCTTGACCTTTGACCCCAAAATCAATAGGGGTCATCTACTAGTTATGACCAATCACTGTGTGAAATATGAAGACTTTGTGATAAATACATTTCAAGATAATCAGCGGAAACCATTTTGACATTTAAAGCCCCCTTGACCTTTGACCTAGTGACCCCAAAATCAATAGGGGTCATCTACTAGTTATGACCAATCACTGTGTGAAATATGAAGGTTTTGTGATACATACTTTTCAAGATAATCAGCGGACACCATTTTGATATTTAATGTCCCTCTGACCTTGACCTTTGACCTAGTGACCCCTAAATCAATAGAGGTCATCTACTACTTATGACCAATAACTAGGTGAAATATGAAGACTTTGTGATGAATACTTTTCAAGATAGTCAGCGGAAACCCTTTTGACATTTAAGGCCCCTGTGACTTTGACCTTTGACTTAGTGACCCCAAAATCAATAGGGGTCATCTACTAGTTATGACTAATCACTATGTGAAATATGAAGACTTTGTGATACATTCTTTTCAAGATAATCAGGGGAAACCATTTTGACATTTTAAGGTCCCTGTGACCTAGTGACCCCAAAATCAATAGGGGTCATCTACTAGTGATGACCAATCACTATGTGAAATATGAAGACTTTGTGATACATACTTTTCAAGATAATCTGGGGAAACCATTTTGACATTTTAAGGTCCCTGTGACCTTGACCTTTGACCTAGTGACCCCAAAATCAATAGGGGTCATCTACTAGTGATGACCAATCATTATGTGAAATGTGAAGACTTTGTGATACATACTTTTCAAGATAATCAGCGAAAACCATTTTGACATTTTAAGGTCCCCGTGACCTTTGACCTAGTGACCCCAAAATCAATAGGGGTTATCTACTAGTGATGACCACTCACTATGTGTAAAATATGAAGACTTTGTGATACATACTTTTCAAGATAATCAGCGGAAACCATTTTGACATTTAAGGCCCCTGTGACTTTGACCTAGTGACCCCAAAATCAATAGGGGTCATCTAGTAGTAATGACCAATCACTGTGTGAAATATGAAGACTTTGTGATACATACTTTTCAAGATAATCAGCGGAAACCCTTTTGACAATTAAGGCCCTGTGACCCTTGACCATTGACCTAGTGACACCAAAATCAATAGGGGTCATCTAGTAGTTATGACCAATCACTGTGTGAACTATGAAGACTTTGTGATACTCACTTTTCAAGATAATCAGCGAAAACCATTTTGACATTTAAGGTCCCTGTGACCTTGACCTTTGTCCTAGTGACCCCTAAATCAATAGGGGTCATCTACTACTTATGACCAATCACTATGTGAAATATGAAGACTTTGTGATACATACTTTTCAAGATAATCAGCGGAAACCCTTTTGACATTTAAGGCCCCTGTGACCTTGACCTTTGACCCCAAAATCAATAGGGGTCATCTACTAGTTATGACCAATCACTGTGTGAAATATGAAGACTTTGTGATAAATACATTTCAAGATAATCAGCGGAAACCATTTTGACATTTAAAGCCCCCTTGACCTTTGACCTAGTGACCCCAAAATCAATAGGGGTCATCTACTAGTTATGACCAATCACTGTGTGAAATATGAAGGTTTTGTGATACATACTTTTCAAGATAATCAGCGGACACCATATTGATATTTAATGTCCCTCTGACCTTGACCTTTGACCTAGTGACCCCAAAATCAATAGGGGTCATCTACTAGTTATGACCAATCATTGTGTGAAATATGAAGACTTTGTGATAAATGCTTTTCAAGATAATCAGCGGAACCATGTGGTCTACCGACGGACCGACATTAGCAAAACAATATACCCCCTCTTCTTCGAAGGGGGGGCATAACAAGGAAGTGCTGTGATCTCTCAATACAATTTGTCTCAAGCTGCAAGAAAATTCTATTTTTTCGAAACATTGGACTTGACGAAAGATAAAGAAATGCGACTGCATTATTGTTAACATAATAACTGATTGTTAGCAACGTATGACACTTCAATACTGTAGTGGCCAGTATGGGTCTTTCATGCCTGCATATGAAAGGTTGGTGGTTCTAATAAGATGCCTTCTTGTGACTTTAAATAATGCACAAAAGCCATGGTCTTCCTCCAGTAGTCTAGTTGGAATGTAATAGTAATTATGATTTTTGTTTAACCTACAAAAACAGCACATTTTCAGTTTTTCTTTATTACTTTATATTCAAATATGCACTTTACATCTTATGATCTTACAAGGAAATGGTGGCATTGACCAGTTTAAGTACTTTTTCATAATTCTTGTTCAAAAGACATAAGAAATCTCAAGTGAAATACCTTTGGTAGTTTCAGCAATTTTTTTTCTAAATTTGCAAAGGCATAATTCCAGTAAATATAGTTTATATCAAGTATTTGTGGATATTCCTTGCATGTTTGTTTCATTTTACGCCTTTTTCCAAAAGTATTTCAGTCATATACGCTGGTAGTTTCCTAACCATTGTTCCTGGAGTTACACCAGTACTAGACTACCTTCCTCCACGCTAAACTACCAAAGCATCTCCCGGGGATCGAACCCACGCCAGAGAGGAAACAAACTAGATTAGAAGTCAACCTTATATTACTATTTTAATCAGTTCACAATGAGCAATAGTAAAGTCCTCTTGGGTAATGAACAGATGTTAAGTTTCAAGTTAAAACTTCAGTACTTGTTATCAAAATTGATCTTACATGGAAAATTTTAACCTGGAATTTCTAAAAGGACAATAATTCAGTCAAATCCATGCGCCAGAATTATGGTACCTTTTTTATCCAAAACGGTGTGAAGATTCAAGCCAGTATCTGCATGCAAATTTCTAAGTTCAAAAAGGGTGATGCAGTCGGGTCCTTGCAAGAGTTGTAGGTCACACAGAGACCTCAAATTAAGACCTTGCAATATCATAGAACATTTAGGGGTTGATGCTAGATGAAGTTTGTGGCACAAAAGTTGAACATAGATATATTCATAATTCAACCTAAATATGGAAACATAACTGTTTCATTAACCATTTTTTTTAAATGATTTATACAATTTCAAAAATTTTGCTGTCGGGGATACTCCACTGAAATATGATCCAAAACTTTCTTCAGAATTTTTATAAAGGTTTCATCATCTTTCAAAACAACAAAACTCTGGAGTTTTCTCTTCGAATCTTAATACAAATATTATAGCACATAATAAAAACAGGTCAAATCTCTGACTCACTTTTTTCAGGGCGCCTTTTCCGTTTCCCGGCTTCCCCGATGCCTTCGCATTTTTGCACTTTTTCCATCAAAGAAGGATAAAAGATAAGTTAGTTATTTTATCTTCATAAATAACAAGGACCGCTTTTTATTTTTAAGTCAATAACTAGTATAGCCAGGTACATTTTTAAAATAACCCAAAATATCTAAGCTCGACCTGCTTTACTAGTATACCCAAGTATCTTCAGTAAAATTTAAAGAAAATGTCAAATTAACATTACAGGTAAAATAACATGAACGTATTACAAACATTTTGAATAAAATTATAAAATGAACAAAATGCAGTTTCTGGTGACAAGTAGATACAAACGTTTTTAACATTCAATGCTTTGGCTTGTGTACAGAAAATTCATATGTATTACAAGCAAGTTCTTGATAATTTTGCCTTAAATGAGCAGAAAATATCCTCACCTCTTGACCTTCACCTCCTTTGTTGGTTTGGCCTTGGCTTCTGGGTTAGCACGGATTGCTGCATGTCCCTTCTTGTACATCTCTTCCAACTGTAATATAAAGCCAACAACTGTCATGTTACTTAGAAAATTCAAAACATTTGTAAATTGGTTTTTAAAGTAACTGTAAACATCTTATAAAGCAAAACAATCTAAGCTTAAATTCTGAAAGTTTATCCAGAAAATCAACACATCTAAGAGAGGACCTTTGTTAGATTTAGCTACTTTAACAAGAAAATGTAATGAATTGAAGAAAGATCAGTATCACAAATAATCAAGTGACTGCAATTTAAAAGTGTTTTCTGTGTGGTTTGTTTTTACTCTGATTTTAAGATATTTTTTGGTCATATCTTGGCAGTCTGTCCACCTAACTGGCTTTCCTTGACAACAAACCAGTAATTACAATTCCCCCCCCCCCCCCCCAATCTGAGGACTGCCCTATTGAACAAAGCAGACAGTCTCCTAAAAGTGAATGTAACATCAAGATAGTCTATTCCTGTTGGCAGATATACTTTTTGGGATGGGTTTTTCATTGCACCAAAAAAATAGGTCATATGTTTGGTGACTTTCCAGTTTTACTGTTAGAGAAAGACCTCAGGGGTCTTTCAGTGTATTACTTCCTGCCTGGACAGGCACCTTAGTAAAACCACTGATGTTCTGAACTAAAGGCCAGTTGGATAGGAATGGGCTTTAAATTAACACATCTTAAGTTTTTGAGATAGACCTCAAAGTTACACAACTCACATTATCAGCGGTAAGACCATTTTTGATGAAGCGTGAAAATTGTTTCTTGTAAGCATCTTCATCATCTTCACTCAATTTCCTCATGTACTCGGCAACATGTTTACCGAAGATGTGGTCACGGTGAACTTCGGCGCTGAATTCTCCACTCTCAGAATCGTAACCAGGGAAACGTTTTGTGCTGGAATAAAACACAAGTAAGGTAAAGCATTTTCATTTCCACACAACAATTTATGCACAATAGACAATCACATAAATTCAGAGAAAAATAATTAATCATAAAATTTATATTGGCTGTTCACCTCAGATAGGGGCGAAATAACTTCATCATAATATATTTTATATTGATGAATACTTTCAATCATCATAGGTAAACTTGTACATTAAGTTCTATGTCAGCTCATGAAAATCATAACTCCCACTGACCCTTTCCCTGGCAGGCATATCAATCACTCTCAATATCGGATTATATAGAGTTCTTAACCCTACCTAGATTAAATTTCCTTTAAGATGTAATATAATAGCGTTTCAGTTTATGTAAAAACTATGAAATGTCATTTGTGATGCTGTACAATCAAATCAAGAGTTATCCAACTCAATCTCCTTCAGAAATTACATGTCCTTAAAGAGACATGGTCAACCAGATTTGTAACGAGTAAATTGGACTTTAATAATAAATCACAACACTTATCTTGGCGGTTCACCTCAGATAGGGGCGAAATAACTTCATCATAATATATTTTATATTGATGAATACTTTCAATCATCATAGGTAAACTTTACATGAAGTTCTCTGTTGGCTCATGTAAATCTTATTACGGGTATCTCACCGCCCCTTTCCCTGGGGACAAGTCAGGCATATCCATCACTCGCACAATACCATCTCTCTGCCAATCAGACAAGTATGTCAGTTATCAGGATATTCAATAGTTTATTTGTCTCACTTATCTTTTGTGGTAAAATTCATCAATTCTTTTCATTGAGGGGTTAATTAAAAGTACTAGAATTTCGGAGGTTACAATTAAACAATAAAATCACCTTAACAGCGTTTGTTCTCTTCATTAAAGTATTAAATTTTTTTTTTATATACTAAACATTCATCTATTGTAGTCAAATACTATAATATCTTAAAAGATATATCCCCGAATACACTACAATAATTCTGTTACATTCTGGCTACAAAGGGGTTAAAAAGACTTTTCTCCCATAATCATTATAACATGTACCATAAATCCTAAAGGTACAAGTATAAGACAAAACACTGTCCATGTTTTTTTATCCAGATTAACAATGCCATCATCCCAGGCCCTCTTTAAAATTTTTATCTCTTTTGCATAAAGCATTTCTAAGATTTTTATAACAATGTTTTACAACTGGCCTCAGATAGGAGCGAAAGACAAAAAATATCATCAGTATTATTTCTGATGAACTATGCTATCATCATTGGCTCTTTAACACACAATGTCAGTCTTCACTAAATGACAAACGTTGATATTCACTAGGTTCAGTTTGTTCCAGGGGCAGCAAAATCAATTGTCCTTATTGCCTAGGTTGCCCCCAGCCTGTACAGACAAGTGAACTTCTTCCAGAGTTTACATTAACGTCAAAACTGAGTATTGCTGGCCCTGTTTTCCCTTTCAGGATATAAATCTTCGACTTCACTTGAAACAAATAGCAAAGTTCAAGTGGAATATTGCAAGATTATCTCTAAAGTTCTAAAACTACAAATTTAATTTCAGTTAGTTTAAATATGTCAAGTGTTTCTGTTTATTATAAACTTCAAAATGTTGTTTGTGATGCTGAACATTAATCACCCTATTCCCTAAAGTCTATGTCAACCAGATTATTAGAAACAAGTAAATTACCCCCGGACGCAATTTTTAATATATCCACATTGATGTGCTCATAAAACCAGTATTTCTTGTATAGTAATAATGTTATGAAATTTTTGCCTCAGCTGAATACAAGTTTGTCATCAACATACTTCAGGTGAACTATGTCAGTACATCATAGGCAACGAATAGTAATGATGTCCCTATTCAAACTATCCTACTAAATTTCAATATTCCATATTTAATCAGCATTTTTTTTCAGTTGTTATGTTTGGAAAAAGAAAACCCTTGCTTAAATAGGGAGAACTAAAACAGCATTTAAGGAATGTTTTAAGAAAAGCTTATCTAAATGATACATGAATAAGTGTAATTCATGTAAATAAGACCTTATTAAGACCCTACGGCAAATGTGCCCATGTCCCCTTCCTTAAAATAACTATCCTTTTAGCTTCCAACCATTAAGTTTAATCCTATCTATTTTCTTAAGGGTTTCATGCTAAGTGATTTATATAAACAATTTACCAGCAAGTGAAATTTGTTTTAAATTTGGTTGTGGCAAAAAAGGAAACCCACAGTTACAGTGCCATAATTAATACATTTTTGTGCATCTGGTAGAAGTATGAATAGCCTCAGATAGGAGCGAAAGACAAAATGTATCATCATCATACAATCTGATGAACTATGCTATCATCACAGGCTATCAACAGTGCCTTTTTCTCGTTTATGGGAATGATGGCAGGGCCCCTTTAAAGAGGCAAATTGCATTATGAAAGGGCTAATTTAGAAACAGTAAAAGCAGTTCAGTTACTGTTGAATTGCGATACAACACCAGTTTGAAGAAATGTTCCCGTCATCTAGTAAATCCAATTATTCTCCAACCCATTTATTTTACAGTCAAATAAAGGCTGTTTCCACCAGCCAAAAATAGGTCAATAGGTACATTTTACACTAAAATGCCCAATGCACGTTCTTCACCAGAACCATGACTTAAAAGCAACTGACTTATGTCAGCTAGTTGATGACATTCAATTGACTGAAAGACAGAAATCTGCCCGTACAGATAGCGTCTGTTATGTACCATGCATGATGGATTGAATCAAAATTGACAGTTTAATAAAATGTATAGCTAAATTCCATTCTCAGTTGTTGGAATCTGATTTCAGGTTCCCCCTTTCTGATTTATCACGTGTATTTTCCCTTTCAGAAAGCCAGATTATTTACAAAATTGAAAAAAATAATTCATTGAAATCTCCAAACAGAATTTTTCTTCCATTTCAAAATCATTTTTTAAAAATATGATTTTTGTGAAAGAAAATTGAGCTGAATTATTGCCTCAGTTGAATATAAATGTGTCATCAAGTAACTTCAGGTGAACTATGTCAATACATCACTGGCAATAATTCTTTAGATAAAATAACATTCAAATTTGACTGATACAGTAAATTCCCCAAGATGTCCAGCCATGCATAATTTCATGTATGTGTGAACACTTAATAGAACCACCAAACTATTGTAACAAGTTCCATAGGCTCCTCTACCCTAAGAACCGGACATCCTTTGCTGAGCTTTCAAACTTTACAAAATTTGTTTGCAAATACCTGTGTGGGATGTCAATGCCACCATCAGCAGCTCCCTTCATGGCTCCAAAAACACGGGCACCAGTTGTGGTCCTCACGAGGCCGACGTCAAGGTAACAACGGAAAGCTCCCGGCTTTCCATCAACATCTTCAACATAGAATTCATCTCCATCTACTTGTTCTTGTCCAGGGTAAATACTGTCCAAGTTAAACTTTTTCAATAACTGTGTATGAAAGAAATTTAAAAACAGGCTGAACTGTCAGTATAATCTAAAACATAACAAGGAACATCGCAATGCGATGCAACCAGGTTTTCAGCAAAATATTTCACAGAAGCTTTGTCATGAAGGGGCATTTGTTTTTAATTGAACTTTTAGGAGGAATTATGGCTTTTTTAATATTCCTCAAACAAAAATGATTGAGAAATTTTATGTTGTCTATTCGCCTTTTTTCCCCAAATGTTTTAGAAAGGTAAACAGTACTTTATTTTTGCTTAATTTTTGCATTTTTGCGTCTCTTGTCATTTTCTTTTGTCAACAATATTGGCGTGTGGTGATTTGTGCGATATCAAGAAAAGTATGTTCACAATTTTAAAAAAATACTTGAATGATGTCTTGGAAGAAACATGGGAATTTAGTGAGCGCCAGGGCACTTGATGACAAAGCTTCTGTGAAAGTTTGGTCAAAATCCATTGAGAAATGTAGGAGAAGTTGCGCACTGTAGAAATTGTTCACTATATATTCTGTATAAGGAAAAAATATACAAAGGCCCATAATTCGGTCAAATATTATCCAATCACAAAACCCCGACAATATGTGCCAGGCACTTGAAAACAAAGCTTCTAAGAAAGTTTGGTCAAAATCCGTTGAGAAATGTAGGAGGAGTTGAGCACAGAAGAAATTGTTCTCAATATATTCTGTATAAGGAAAAAATATACAAAGGGCCATAATTCGGTCAAATATTATCCAATCACAAAACCCCGACAATATGTGCCAGGCACTTGATAACAAAGCTTCTAAGAAAGTTTGGTCAAAATCCGTTGAGAAATGTAGGAGGAGTTGCGCACAGAAGAAATTGTTCACTATATATTCTATATAAGGAAAAAAAACAAAGGGCCATAATTAGGTCAAATATATACCAATTGCAAAACCCTGGCAATATGCGTCAGGGAACTTGATGACAAAGCTTCTGAGAAAGTTTGGTCAAAATCCGTTGAGAAATGTAGGAGGAGTTGCGCACAGAAGAAATTGTTCACTATATATTTTATATAAGGAAAAAAACAAAGGGCCATAATTAGGTCAAATATTATCTAATAGCAAAACCCCGACAATATGCGCCAGGGCACTTGATGACAAAGCTTCTGTGAAAGTTTGGTCAAAATCCGTTGAGAAATGTAGGAGGAGTTGCGCACAGAAGAAATTGTTTACGCCCGCCCGCCGACATACCTCAATCTAATAACCAGTTTTTTCCTTCGGAAAACCTGGTTAATAATTCTACATTATCTTTCCAAGTTTCCTTCAAGCATTTCAAACCAGAAATAAAGTTAATATTGCATATTTTATGAAATGTAACTAGGAAAAGTGTAAATATTTAATTTAAACAACATAAAAACCCATGCCCAAATTATATCTACAATTTTGAAGCTGCACGCCTCCAGATGAGCCAAAATATTTCAAGAAAATGAAAATTGAGAAAAATGTACTAATATTTCAAGAAAGGTAAACACAATCAAGATCAATGTTAAAGTTTACATGTTATTTGAAATTTAAGACTGATTTTGCAGTATTTTATCACCATATTTTTGCACATTTTGACCTCTTTTTGGTTATTTGCATGGATTGTAAGTGCCAATTGCAATATGAAAATAACTTTATCTGTTCACCTCACAATATTTTACTGTCAAATACATTATCAAAATTTTCATGAAATTTAACACGAGTCTGGAGGCGTGCTGCTTTAAAGATATCTTATTTTAAATGTACAGATTAACGATTTTTATATAACACAACACAAATTTGGAAATCTGTACACAAAACATTTTGACAACAGTGAACTCCTGATGTAACTGAACCAATCACTACAGATCTCTATTAACTGAAGAACAAGATTGCATTTGAGAAAAATGCTATGCCACCGCATTAATACAACACTAAATAGTAGTGTAGGAACAGATTTTTTTGTTTCTATACAATTTTGAAGATTGTCATAATGCATAGATCCCTGACCTATCTTATTCTTACTATCAGATTAGTGGTTAAATCTGTTGTTAACTCAATAAAAGATCAGAGTATGATCAATGCACTCGAGTCTAGTGAATTTGGTGGTGAAGGTCATATTTCACACAGCCTAAATTTCATGACTTCATCAAAGGACAACACAGTAAGACACTTTGTCAAAATCTAGGTCAGATGAAATCAAAGTTCACTTTACATCTTAATCTGTGCACATGGTTCAAATTTCATAGCTGTACACCAAAGGACAAGAAAGTAGGTCACATCATCAAAATCTAGGTCACCTGATATCAAAGTTCAATTTTACAACAAAAACTGTACACATGGTCAAAATTTCATTGCTGCACATCAAAAGACAAGAAAGTAGGTCAGTGTCCCCTTGGGCAAGGCAAAATTTTGGACCCAAGAGTTTAATTCAAAACAATCTTGATACAGGTCCACGAAACAACATTTCAAGTCAAATATCTAAGCTGTAGCTTTCTCCCATTCAGAAAACATGTGTTTTATTTTCTGTTTTTACTATGTGTACATAATGAGAATCACTGCCCCCGGGCAGGGCCAATTTTGACACCTGTAGAGGACCTATAGATGATATTATATAGCAAACATCAAAGCATCAATGTAAAAATCAATAACCCCTGGGGGTGGGGCCAATTTTGACCCCAGGGCTATAATTTGTACAATCTTGCTAGAGGTTCACTACATAATGTTTCATGCAAAATATCTTAACTCTAGTCTTTGTAAATTTATAGAAGATGACTTTTAAGTTTTTATTATATACATATAACAAAAACCTATAGCCCTCGGGGCGGGACTAATTTTGACACTAAAGGCAAAATATGAACAACTTTGGTAGAGTACCTATAGATGATATCATTTAACAAATATTAAAGCTCTAAGCCTTGTACCTTCAGACAATAAGTTTTTACTATAAGTTTTAACTATATACATATAAGGAAAACCAATGACCCCCGGGGCGGGGCCGATTTTGACCCCAGGGCTATAATTTGAACAATCTGGATAGAGGTCTATCAGACAATGCCTTATCCAAAATATCTAAGCTCTAGGCCTTTTGTGTCTTTACAAGAAGGCATTTTAAGTTTTTACTATATGTACATATAGTGAAAATCAATGACCCCAAGGGCGGGGCTGATTTTGACCCCAGGACTATAATTTGAACAATCTTGGTAAGGGTCTTCCAGACAATGCCTTATGCAAAATATCTAAGTTGTAGGCCTTTTGGGTCTTTACAAGAAGGTATTTTAAGTTTTATCTATATGTACATATAGTGAAAATCAATGACCCCTGGGGCGGGGCCGATTTTGACCCCAGGGCTTTAATTTGAACAATCTTGGTAGAGGTCTAACAGACAATGACTTATGCAAAATATCTAAGCTCTAGGCCTTTTGGGTCTTTACAAGAAGATTTTTTAAATTTATTCTTATAATTCCTTTTGGTTGCCATGGCAACCAGATTTCTGCATGGAATGAAATTCTTTGAACAACTTTGGAAGCTCTTCACCCAAGGATCAATCCTGCCAAGTTGGGTTGAAATTGGACTAGTGGATTTTTACAAGAAGATTTTTTAAGTTCACTATATAATCTATATAACACACACACACACAAACAAACACACACACAGGTGAATCGCTATATGCCACCGCATCGCAGATGCTGCGGTGGCATAAAAAGATAGCATATGCTTGATGATAATACCAATACAAACCCTTCTAGCAATAAGAAGTCCTGTGCAGTATGCGGCAGAGTAGTTTGTTAGCCCGACCTTGATACCATAACGAGGAAGTTCATGTGCATATGCAGCACATATGATTATGTCTCCCTCGATTCTGGCATACGCTATCTGAAATTTAAACATCTTACATTTAAAGTCTGTAATCAAATTAACTTTTTATAAAATTAGGCACATTATAATGATCAACTCACACTTCAAGTATCAAGTCGGACAAAAGCAAAATAAAGTTAAGACTGTCCGCTCATCAAGGTTAAAGAAAAGTTGCGAACTTGGGTTATGCCAGTTGAAGAGATCAGTTGACTTGTATAGATAAAATCTGTCATTTCCTTCTTAAAAATTTCAAAAAAAGGACCCTAATTACCATTTGAGACTAGGGCCAGGGGTACTAAAGTAGAGGAATTTTATGACTATGATTTTGAAGAAAAATAACTTTTATCTTTATACAACAATACTCGTACTTTAAGTTATAATTTTAGCTTATATAGTGATAATACCTGACAGATAATGTCCTTGTTAGTGAAGCGGACAATCAGTCTGTATTTTGGGGTGTTGTATTTATTCTTCTCTTGAACAACAAGTCGTTTACGAGCATAGTAATCTGTTCTGCCCTCTGTCAAATAAATAAATGAAAATTCTTCTCTATTAAAACGTTCATTAAGGATTATAAAAAATCAGCTTATCAACACAAATTGTGTATGGCTAGCAGACAATAAAATGCACTTTTAACTGTCAGAACACTAAATACTGAAAAAAAAAAAACTTAATAAAATTTATTACTCTTGTACGCATTTTATATTAATAGTCACACACTCCCAATATTGGCCTTAACACAATTATGTCATACATTAAATAGCAATCAAGTAACAAACATAATAAAGTACTAAAAGTAAACAATTCACAAAACCACTTGAAATATGTCTTTCATACCTTGCGAGTTTGTTATCTGATTGTAATAGAAATAGATATTTCCAAACACGTTTAATCAATTACAAAATATGACCTGCATCTCAGACAAGAAATTATTGTGAATTTTAATTCTGTCTCGCATCAGAGGGTCCCATCTTTTATTCACCATCTAAAAACTTGGGACATTAAATTTTTTAATAAGTCTCTCACTTAAAAGCCAAATATTTTTACAACTACAAATCCGGTCAGGTGCTACCTCCACATTTCTGTCATTTTTAACAACAACATTTTTAAACAGACAAAACTTTGTATACGTCTGCAGAAAGTCACAGTATTTTATTTTAACAGTATTTTATTTTAATTAGACCTTGTCAAATCAGGAATGGCAAATGTCCTGGAAAACTATTATAAACTGTTCATACCTCTCCTCCTTCGGAATTTGACTTGAAACCTCTTGAAGTAGGCTTTATTTTTAACAACTTTCACAAACCCCTGGAAATAAACAAAAAATAAACAAGATATGTTTGTAAAACATGTATGCCCCCTATCAGCAGCCAATTATTCATGTGATAAGGTAATTATGCATGACTTCTGACCCAGTGATCAAACAATTAATAAGGGTTATCAAGTATCTACTGGTCATGACCTTGACCTTTGACCCCTTGACCCAAAACTCAATAGGGGTCACCTGCTGGTCAAGACCAATCATCATACAAAGTTTGAAGTTCCTAGGCCTAAGTGTTTTTAGTTAATTGATCAGAAACCGTTTTTACTTACAAGGTCCCCAAAATCAATAGGGGTCATTTGCTGGTCATGACTAATCACCATGCCAAGTTTGAAGTTCCTAGGCCTAAGGGTTCTTTTATTATTGATCCGAAACCGTTTTAACATACAAAGTCAATGTGACCTTGACCTTTGACCCCAAAATCAATAGGGGTCATCTGCTGGTCATGACCAATCACTATGCCAAGTTTGAAGTTCCTAGGCCGAAGCGTTCTTTAGTTATTGATCAGAAACCGTTTTTACTTACAAGGTCAATGTGACCTTGACCTTTGACCCCTTGATCCCAAAATCGAAAGGTGTAATCTGCTGGTCATGAAAAATCACCATACCAAGTTTGAAGTTCCTAGGCCTAAGCGTTTTTAAGTTATTGATCAGAAACCGTTTTTACTTACAAGGTCGATGTGACCTTGACCTTTGACCCCTTGACCAAAAACTCAATAGGGGTCATCTGCTGGTCACCACCAATCATCATACAAAGTTTGAAGTTCCTAGGCCTAAGCGTTTTTAGTTAATTGATCGGAAACCGTTTTTACCTACAAGGTCAATGTGACCTTGCCCTTTGACCCCTTAATCCCAAAATCAGTAGGGGTCATCTGCTGGTCATGACCAATCACCATACCAAGTTTGAAGTTCCTAGGCCTAAGGGTTCTTTAGTTATTGATCGGAAACTGCTTTTACCTAAGAGGTCAATGTGACCTTGACCTTTGACCCCTTGACCCCAAAATCAATAGGGGTCATCTACTGATCATGACCAATCACCATACCAAGTTTGAAGTTCCTAGGCCTAAGGGTTCTTTAGTTATTGATCGGAAACTGTTTTTACCTAAGAGGTCAATGTGACCTTGACCTTTGACCCCTTGACCCCAAAATCAATAGGGGTCATCTACTGATCATGACCAATCACCATATCAAGTTTGAAGTCCCTAGGCCTAAGGGTTCTTTCGTTATTGATCGGAAACTGTTTTTACCTACAAGGTCAATGTGACCTTGACCTTTGACCCCGTAACCCCAAAATCAATAGGGGTCATCTACTGATCATGACCAATCACCATATCAAGTAGGCCTAAGGGTTCTTTTGTTATTGATCGGAAACTGTTTTTACCCAAGAGGTCAATGTGACCTTGACCTTTGACCCCTTGACCCCAAAATCAATAGGGGTCATCTACTGATCATGACGAATCACCATACCAAGTTTGAAGTTCCTAGGCCTTGAGGTTCTTTACTTATTGATCCTAAACCGTTTTTGCTAACAAGGTCTATGTGACCTTGACCTTTGACCCCTTGACCCCAAAATCGATAGGGGTCATCTACTTGTCATGACCAATCACCATACCAAGTTTGAAGTTCCTAGGCCTAAGGGTTCTTTAGTTATTGATTGGAAACCGTTTTTGCTTCCAAGGTCAATGTGACCTTGACCTTTGACCCCTTGACCCCAAAATCAATAGAGGTCATCTACTGATCATGACAAATCACCATACCAAGTTTGAAGTTTTTAGGCCTTAAGGTTCTTTAGTTATTGATCTGAAACCGTTTTTGCTTACAAGGTCAATGTGACCTTGACCTTTGACCCCTTGACCCCAAAATCAATAGGGGTCATCTACTTGTCATGACCAATCACCATACCAAGTTTGAAGTTCCTAGGCCTTAAGGTTCTTTACTTATTGATCGGAAACCGTTTTTGCTTCCAAGGTCAACGTGACCTTCACCTTTGACCCCTTGACCCCAAAATCAATAGGGGTCATCTACTGATCATGACAAATCACCATACCAAGTTTGAAGTTCCTAGGCCTTAAGGTTCTTTAGTTATTGATCGGAAACCGTTTTTGCTTACAAGGTCAATGTGACCTTGACCTTTGACCCCTTGAAACCAAAATCAATAGGGGTCATCTACTTGTCATGACCAATCACCATACCAAGTTTGAAGTTCCTAGGCCTAAGGGTTCTTTAGTTATCACTCGGAAACCATTTGCTCTACGGACCGACAAGTGCAAAGCAATATACCCCCTTTTCTTCGAAATGGGGGCATAATAAATGCAATATAACAATTATTAAGCATCATACATTCCATATTGATGCATTGACTGGCATTTGGCAATCTCCTGGATCAGACCCCTATGTATATTTCAGAAGTAAAACTTGTATATAATACACTACTGGTCAGGGACCATCAACCGGACATTTTTTGAACATTTTAACATGCTGATTTCATAATTTTAAAGCTACAAATCTGAAAATTTGACAAAGTATAGCTAGGTTCTTCTCCTGACTAACAAACTAGTTTGTTTATTTCTGATTTTATTGACACTTGCATCTGAGGCCCATGAATGAGGGTATCAAAATAGCTAGTATAAGAGGTCAGGTATTGCACTTTAGACCTCCAAATTTTCAATGTCAACATTCTTGAAAAAGACATTAAAAATATTTACGTTCAAAAAAATTGATGTAAATTAAATTACAAAATTATAGAACAAACATGCAATTATTGTTGATAAAAAAGCGACCGATAGTCATAGATTGACAACCACTGAACAAATTAGTCCTAATTATAAGACCTATATGTAACCTATTTCATATTTATCATTCATTAATCTGATATTTTACATTTTTCATTTTCCATGTTACGTTAGGTCTTAACAGATCTTTGCAAAATCGTGTAGCAAAAAAAATGACATTAGACATCGATTTAGATCTAATGAATTTAAACAATTAAAACAGCGTGTATTTACATTAATTTTGACTTATTCATGAACAAAACTAAAAAATGAATACCTTTTAACAAAATAATTGAACTGTCACGTCCGAAAAGTCATGATTAAATCCTCTCATTTAATTTAATTCCTTGTACAGCCGATATACAAATGGCCGCCATACAGTGCGCGAAATCTGATTGGCTAATTCAAATGCAAGCGTTTAAATGAGTCAGAACAATCTAACGGAATATTTTTTCAACGAAATAATTGCCCATGCACCGCCAGTGTGTTCGAATATATTTTTCCGTTCAAAAAATTGGAATCAATCTGTAAAACGCTTTACTTAACCAGTATGGCCGATGAGCGAAATAGACTGCTATTTACATTTTATTTTTAATTGATAAGTGCATTGTTTGAAAGTTTTTGTTAATGATAGACCATGCAATTGAAAGAACAGAAGATAAGCTTTTGAATTAAGCTTGAAAGGCAAGTGAACAGACCTTTTTTCATTTTTTCAAAATGCTACGCGTTTATGAGCAATAACTATTAGACGTCAGGCTTGACCAACATAAAACTATAACAAGCCTGCAACGTCTAATCTATTGGACTATGAACAAATATAAAAACTGAATTTTTGGGGCCGTCAGTTTGGTGGTTGTCCGGTTTTGGTGGTCTCCAACCAGTATAGAAAACAGAATGAACCTTATATATACTCCTGGTTTAGACCCTGGGGTCTATTCCAGGATATAGCCACTTAAATCTACAATAAGGCGCGTCTGTTGCCGAGTGGTTAAGGTTGTTGACTTCAAACCACTTGCCCCTCACACCGTTGGTTTGAATCCCTACAGGGACTTGGATTCTTTCATGTGAGGAAGCTATCCAACTAGCTTATGGAACGTCGGTGGTTCTCGTTTGTGCCTGAAATAATGCACAAAAGGGCACCTGAGGTCTTCTTCACCGGCACCTGACGTCTTCCTTCACCAGTAAAGCTGCAACATCACGTAGTCCAATAGATTAGACGTTGCAGGCTTGTTATAGTTTTATGTTGGTCAAGCCTGACGTCTAATAGTTATTGCTCATAAACGCGTAGCATTTTGAAAAAATGAAAAAAGGTCTGTTCACTTGCCTTTCAAGCTTAATTCAAAAGCTTATCTTCTGTTCTTTCAATTGCATGGTCTATCATTAACAAAAACTTTCAAACAATGCACTTATCAATTAAAAATAAAATGTAAATAGCAGTCTATTTCGCTCATCGGCCATACTGGTTAAGTAAAGCGTTTTACAGATTGATTCCAATTTTTTGAACGGAAAAATATATTCGAACACACTGGCAGTGCATGGGCAATTATTTCGTTGAAAAAATATTCCGTTATATTGTTCTGACTCATTTAAACGCTTGCATATGAATTAGCCAATCAGATTTCGCGCACTGTATGGCGGCCATTTGTATATCGGCTGTACAAGGAATTAAATTAAATGAGAGGATTTAATCATGACTTTTCGGACGTGACAGTTCAATTATTTTGTTAAAAGGTATTCATTTTTTAGTTTTGTTTATGAATAAGTCAAAATTAATGTAAATACACGCTGTTTTAATTGTTTAAATTCATTAGATCTAAATCGATGTCTAATGTCATTTTTTTTGCTACACGATTTTGCAAAGATCTGTTAAGACCTAACGTAACATGGAAAATGAAAAATGTAAAATATCAGATTAATGAATGATAAATATGAAATAGGTTACGTATAGGTCTTATAATTAGGACTACAACATCACGATGACCTATACTGTGTTGATGCGACGTAAAACCCAATCAAACAAATGCCATGGGTTTCGGAACTCTCAGTGCCTGAAAGGGAGGATGGACCAAAGGGGGTAGTAACGGTGCAAGGACTCTACAATATATCAGGGTCAGTTGTTACCAAATCTAGGTCCAGACCCCAAAAATATGGATTTCCAACTCCACAAAAAAAAACCCGCAATATTCGCCCTTTGTTCAATGAGAAACGAATATCTTTTCCTTTTTTTCAAGCAAGTTCTATACTTTTTATATATACATGTAGCACATGCTGTGCAGTTCTTCTCACACAACTCTGCCTATTAACAAGAATGTGCTACGCCAAATATATTCAACTAGCAAGGCCATGTCGCATTTTAAAGGTGAATTATTTCTTCAAAGAACAATGAAACTAAAGAAATAGTACCTTTACACGTTAAGACAAATGTTGCAGATAAATAATTTTATAATTTAATTCAAAATCAATCTAACCATTGTGAGATATATGGTGATTTCCCTTAGCTCGCAGGTAGCTTCGGCTAGGGGCTAACGTTTTACCGGAAAAGGAAGTACAATGTCTCATAATCGGTTTACATCTGTTTTATGAAATGAACCTAAAGTAAAAATAATTATAAAAAGCTACATATACGCTTTACTTCATATTCACTATCTCTGTTATTGTTTTTGTTAATATTAGATGTAAATTTATAAAACCTTATTATAAGATGTAAATTTATTGAAATTTGAAGATCTTATAAATAGTAAAAACAAATCACATTAAAAAAACTTGCTTTGCTTTGTAAAGAAATAATTACAGCATGAAATAATTAGTATTTATTAATTATATCACTGGTCTCCTACTCATTCGCCTGTTTATATTTATATGTTTCTGTACGTGTTTTTTATGTCACATGTTCTTATGAACCATGACAGTATTGAATGAAATTTTGAAAATCTTGAAATCTGCTAGTGTGGAGTAAAAGGCCACTGGGAACCGTCTTACCTTTTGTTTTAGATCAACGGACAACTTTATTTTGATACTTCATCTTATGCCTAGATATATTTGTAAAGAACGGTTTCAACATTACCGTGATGGACTTTCTTTAGGGATTCTGTTTATTTTCTTTCTATATTCTATTCTATTTGAATGCATGACTAAAATAGCTTTCTCGAGAAATTCGAATCACAATGAAAGCGAAACATTTACGGTGGCAATCAGATCTATATGTAAGAAATAAGCAGATCTGAACTAAAGTCAGCAGATTGATTACTTTTCTTGACTGATGCTGTATATATATATAAAGCGATGAATAAATTTACACCAGCATATATCGCTGATTTTATTCCGCTATTTCAGAATAAAACGTACTCACTAATTAAGATCTACACAGAAAAAGACATCATAAACGACATAAAACAAATTATTTTCAAACATATTTTTACTATTGTAGTATGGAGTTATGGAACATTATTCCTTTAGAAATAAAAAATTCTAGAAGTCTGCAAATTTCAAACATTTATTATGATGAAAAGGTGAATTGAAGACAATAAGCTTTTGCTACATATGCCTTCTTTTGCTACATATACTTATAAATGCCTTCTTATTTGTCGGATAATAATTACTTGTAACATTTCTTTCTTTTTATGTTTATTGAATGCCTTGTTGTTAATAAGATTTTGCATTATATAAATGTGTTATCGTTGATGTAGAGTCTTAATAATCTACCTTTGTTAAATAAGGAGTTTATTATTACCAGCAACACCGCCGCCGTCGCCGCTGATGCTGCCACTACTAGTACCAGTGCTACAATTAAAATGGACTGTAGATCAGGTAAGATATATAGGTTTATATTTTGCGACTGTTATCTTATGTATCATTAAATGTCATTCAAATAGGAAATGATAGGAACTGTTGTACAAAAATCTGGAAAAGGGACACGCGGGCTTTTATAAACCTGTGTTATTTCTATATCGCAATATTTTATAAATTATGAAATGCTAGATTACAAAATAGTTTGAATTATGATATATAGAGGATATTGAACGAGTGTAAGTTAATACTGAATTTATTGCACGAGTTGAATAAAATTATATTATGCGAGCCTCTGGCGAGCATAATATTTTTTATTCAACAAGTGCAATAAATTCAGTAATGAACTTACACGAATTTAATATTCTATTTATCATATAGTATAATACCCAAAATAAAGACCATTTAAAGTGAAAGAAGAGTCATTTTTCATTGACGCGCCTATAGTATAGCACTAACATTTAGTGCGTCTTTACATTACGTTTATATAACGCTAATGACGTCACATCAAAATATATGCACGACCGTGCAATACCATATTTACGGAGTCGCAAAATCGGCACGGGTGTGTGATAAAAACCTTTAAGACATTTGATTAATTTTACTTTTGTCGTCGACTTTATGGTTTTTTTATCGAAGACGCTCGCATAATATTATTTTTTTGAACGAGTTCAATAAATTCAATATTGAACTTACACGAATATAATAATGTATTTATCAAATATCCAAAATTGAGAGTGTCTAAAGTGAAAAAGAATCATTTTTTTAATTACGCACTAACATTTAGCGCATCTTTTACAACGCAAATGACGTCACGTCAAAATATAAATTATATGCACAGCCATGCAATTCCGTTTCACGCATTCTCAATACCAATTACAAATATAGAATCACGGAAAGTCAAAAAATGATAATCAGAGATCATTAAAATGATGTTTGAATATGGAAAAAGAATATCTCCAGGACATAAATTTGAATTCTTGCATACAAGATACCAACCATATTTTCTCAGTTCCATATCAAATTGTGCTGGTCATTGTTACAAAAACAGGGAGAGAAATGTACGTAATTTTGAGTGTCCCTTGAATTAGAAGCTCATAATCGGAAACTGTTGAATTTGTCAGTAATTTTGTTTTCACTGTACTCTTCTCAAAAGATGTAGGGCGGAAATAAACACATTTGTTTGTTAAATTATACCAATATATTCAGGTGTTTGGATTGTTAAAACAATACCAAATTTTACAGATGAAAGACACATACTTTACTATTTAAATGTATACTTCGAAGTTCTTTACAGATTTATCACTGAAAAGCATTTCGACATTAGAATCTTATATATTGGTTATTTACGACACATATAATAAAGTTCTTAGGATAAACAAATTCATGCATGTAGTAGTTTTTTTTTTTTTTAACCCAAAATGCCTTAAAAGTAATTTAATCATTTTGTAACGTACATTTCATTTTAATACAAAAAATGTCAACAATGAATTCATTAAGAAAATCTGACTGGAATGGGACAACTTAAACATTTCTGTCTGGTATTTATTACTTTTCTAAACATTTATCAATTAATTACAAAATCGTTAACGCTTTGTCAGAGTAAGATGTTGTATATGCACACTGAAATAAGATGTATTTTGATTAATGATTCTGCTCATATAAGGTAAAAAGTACATGTAAACAGCATTATATGCGTATTTAATCCTTTATGACAACAAACGTGTATGTTAAAATGCTTTAAGATATCAATCTTTAGCATTTTGAAGACTTTCTTAAAGACTTTAATAGTAAATTTATACTGTTGTAAACTCTCATTAATTGGTAGAGTACATTTCAGTTTTCTGGCATGTGTGTTGTACATAAAAAAGACACCAAGTAATATTTAACATTGTAAACAAAATGTTTCCTTTTTTAAATTCTTATAACTTCAAACATTTTGACACATATAATGATTTTAAAAAGTCAAATGATCATCCTTTTGTGATTTTTTGTCTGTTGTTATAAGAAATATATTACACGCAGATTTTAGAACTTTGGTTTCATTATTTTTTCAGATAGAGTAACCAGTCAATTGTCATTTTGCAAGCTCTCCACCAATGGAGACGAAACGCGGTTTGAATCTACTTTCAGTTTGAGAAAAACATAAACAAAACGATATTTTCGATGGGCGAATAGCAGTTTCATACGTTATTGCGTGCTTTATTTCCTATCAGACATGATAAATCATTAGATTTCTTTGGTCTGTTTGCTTAAATGAAGGACTCTTTTAAGATCGTTTCCTAAATTTACTTGGACAGACTGAAATTTAAATTGGCCTTCTATTTTTAAAAATGAGCAGGTCCGGGCACGATCTGTCATTTACCAAAAGCATAAACAGTTCTTCACATGGTGCAAATACATCAGTGAGGATAGAAGTTACTCACGGAGGTTCAGAGAGAAGAAATGTTTCAAATAGAATGAATACATCAGAAACTGTTCCTCCACATTTGCTTATGCAGAATGTTAGAGACATAAGAAAAAGACTGATGGAAACTGAAAAGACGTTAAACAAAATATCCAAGGCAGAGGCTAAACTTGAAACAGAGTAAGAAAGAATGAAACATATGTAAATCAAGAGTCAATACAATTTTTCGATATACATGTACAGCAAATAGAGATTTATATTTAAATATTTGCTTTAAAATGTTGCATTCATTGCTTTGTAATACTTAGGCTTTGCATTGAATATAGCCCAATTTATTTGGCGTGAACTATTTTACAGACAGTGATCGGTTGTTTTTTCATACTGTCAAACAGTTATGGTTGGAAAAAGACATGGCCTCGCCCTGCCCTAAATAATCTTAATGTCTCTTTTACTTAGTCTTAATGGATTCTTGCTCTTTATTTGAAACAGTCATGTGCCAAATCAACATAGATTTTTGTAGTCATGTCATGGTGACAGCAAAAAAGATAACTGTTTTAAACATTGATCTAAAAAACGTGTTTAACCAACCATACTTACCAAAGTTCTTAGATTTTCAACATTAACTTTGTTTGTTTATAACCATATTTGACATTTTATAGTACTCAAATTGATAACAATACATATTATCCAATTATCATTATAATAATTGAATTATGGATAAAAAATTTTCAGTAGCAATCAAGTTACATGTTATAAGAAAAAATACATTGTTGAGTACATTAAATACAAGAAAAATAATATGTATAAGATGACAGATGTACAAGATATATAAGAAAATAGGCCTACAAACATGACATTGTACTTACCAGTGTTTTTTTTCTTTATATAACTACTACCCTAAAACGGTACCATTCCCAATAGAAAATAGACATTAAAATTCCCAATTTCCAATGTTAAATTCCCAAAATGACTGTTCAAAATGCCCACAAGGCAAAGTGATTTTTCTAAAATCATTTAAATCCAACATATTCATATAAATCACCACTCAATAGTTCTATCTAGACAGTAGAAGCTGTTAGCTATCTTTATTCATGATGTCTAATCTCATTTGTAGCTGAAAAAATGCATTAAAAAAATTCCCAATTTTAGTCAAAATAACGCATTTTTTCCCATTAGTCTGGTACCGGCACCATTCCCAAAGTAGAGAAAAAAAACGCTGCTTACATCAATATGACATATTTAAATACATTTGGATTAAAAGTCTTAATTATGTGACCTTTTTATGATGGTCTCCTGTAAAGGCACAATGTGACAAGTTTGTCTGTAACATTACAAAATAAAAAACTTTAATACTTTTCCATAAATTAATTTTATTCTAAGATGTGCTACAAGTATTTCTTTTCATAAACTTGAAACAATTAAAAGCCTTTTGTCATGATCAAGTCACTGCCTTATTTTTCATTTTCAGCGACATAGATGATCTTATATCAGTAACATCAGTGGATTCAAGGAGAAGGGGTCAGACATCTGGTGCAGAATTTCATGATAATCCAGAAGATGACAGAGAAAGCATTCAGTCAGGGTTGGCAACTCTACCAGACTCCTCATATGCGGGTTTTGAGAGAGTTCAGCCCCCTAGTAGCACACCTAATAGACCAGCAGTAAGAATTATAAACCAGTTTTCCTGAAAAATAGTACTATGATTCAAATCAAAACTGGATAAGAAAATTAAAGTTTGTCCACAACCCAAAACTGTCTAAAAGGATTTACTCATGGTTATATAATTTTCCACATTTTTTACATACATGTATATAACACCATCAGTTGGAAAAAAAATTCTGTATCTTTAAGAAATGAAGGCATGTTAGGCATATTGTCTGTGGTGTTAATGTCACAATAACTGATATAATGTATATTATGAACTGTAATGTATAGTGAGGAATATATGCATTCATAATTGATTTGACTTGTTTGAATATATATTCCTTTTTTTTTCTTTGTAATGTAATTTTCTCATCTTTAAAGCCATACCATGTTTCCAAAATGACTGATCGGAAGTCAGCATATGAATATAAAGATACAGGTGATTTTGATTAAATTATTTGCAGACTAAGAGTCGTTTAACTGGTTTACTAGAGATGATCGAGTCAAGAGAAGAGTCGGACTCGTCACCTCGGTCAGAACGTAAACATAGTGACATGGATGATGAAAGGCAAGATCATCGGGCTAAGGTGATCACTTTTTTTTTTCATTTATTCACTAAATAAATGATAAAGAAAAACTTGAATTTTCTGTTTACTATATCCTTTTTCTCTTTTTCAGCTTATAATGTGAAAGAATTCCCTTTTAACTCCAGTAAAAATATGGAAAATTAGTCACAAAAATAACTTCCTTTTTTTTTAGCTCACCTGAGCTTGCTCAGGGTGAGCTATTAGGATAGGTGAATGTCCGTCGTCCGTCGTACGTCCACAATTGCTTGTGAACACACTAGTGGTCACACTTATGACTCAATCATCATCAAACTTTGTCAGGATGCTTGTTTAGTCAATTGCTCGGATGAGTTCGAAACTGGGTCATTTCGGATGAAAATCTAGGTCACAGGAGCTAAAAATAGAAAAACCTTGTGAACACTCTAGTGGTCACATTTTTGAACCAATCATCATCAAACTTGGTCAGAATGCCTGTTTAGATTATTTCTTGTATGAGTTCGAACATGGGTCATCTCTGATGAAAAACTAGGTCACAGGAGCTAAAAATAGAAAAACATTGTGAACACTTTAGTGGTCACATTTTTGACCCAAACATCATCAAACTTTGTCAGGATGCTTGTTTAGATAATTGCACAGATGAGTTCGAATATGGGTCATCTCTGATGAAAAACTAGGTCACAGGAGCTATAAATAGAAAAACCTTGTGAACACTCTAGTGGTCACATTTTTTACCCAATCATCATCAAACTTAGTGTGGATGCTTGTCTAGTCAATTGCTCAGATGAGATTGAATATGGGTCATCTCTGATGAAAAACTAGGTCACAGGAGCTAAAAATAGAAAAACCTTTTGAACACTCTAGTGGTCACATTTTTTACCTAATCATGATCAAACTTTGTTAGGATGCTTGTTTAGATAATTGCTTTGATGAGTTTGCACATGGTTTATCTCCGATGAAAAACTAGGTCACAGGAGCTATAAATAGAAAAAACTTGTGAACACTCTAGTGGTCACATTTTTGACCCAATTATTAAGAAACCTTGTCAGAATGCTTGTTTAGTCAATTGTTTGGATGAGTTCGAAAATGGGTCATCTCGGGTGGAAAACTAGGTCAAAGGAGCTAAAAATAGAAAAACCTTGCGAACAGTCTAGTGGTCACATTTTTGACCCAATCATCATCAAACTTTGTCAGAATGCTTGTCTAGTCGATGCTTGGATAAGTTTGAACATGATTTATCTCAGATGGAAAACTAGGTCTCAGGAGCTAAAAATAGAAAAAACCTTGTGAACACTCTAGTGTCACATTTTTGACTCAATTATCATCAAACTTGGTCAGGATGCTTGTCTAGGTAAATGCTCGAATGTCAAGCTCGAATATGGGTCACCTGGGGTCAAAAACTAGGTCACACTGCTCAAATATGGATAATCCTTGTTAACACTAGTGGTCACATTTTTGACACACCTGTCATGAAACTTGGTCAGGATGCTTGTCTAGGTAATTGTTGGGATGAGTTTGACGGGTCAGGTGAGCGATCTAGGGCCATCTTGGCCCTCTTGTTTTAAACCCCGTCAGGGGCAAGCCCTTCTTTTCTTATGCAAGAAACTACATTCATTGCTCAGTACTGGTTGGTTCCAGGAACGGATTCAAGAGTGTTTCAATAAGCTTTTAGCTTCCAACACAACCAAACTAAAATAAATTTGTATAACTTAATGTGTTTTATCTTTTTTAACTTTTGTTAGTTTTGACCTATTTAGGATTGGATATTTTGGTTTCCTTTTTTTAAAAACAATTTATTTTCAATATTGACAGATTCGGTTTTTGAAAGAGGCCAATAAGAAAGTTCTAATACAAAATCAGAAGTTGATGAATGAGGTAGAGAAAACATCTTTTGAACTTCAGTCTTCAAGGGCAAAGGTAATTAGAAATTTATACTGTTTAGGGCTTTGATATTATAAAGAATGGTTCGTTCTTAAAGAAATTCGTAACATCCTCATGAAATGTAGTGTTGCTAATCAGCTTGGAACAAGTGGGGAAATTATATTGCTATGAAAGTATGAAGTTTCACAGTTCAGTGTCATAGTACTATTTGAACTTCATTACATACATTACTGTATAGAATTTGACAGAATTACTTGTGCTGGCACTGCACTCTAAACCTTGAATTCATTTAAAACAGTACCATCTTTTCAATACTTCCCATAAACCCAAGTAGGTAGCAAAGTTACTGGCTTCTGCATAGTTTTATGACTATTCCTTGTGTCAAACCATGTTAAAATAAAAATTCTTTATAATCAGTCAGAATTGTTTTTTGCTACTAAGTATTGATTTAAAGACTTGGTATAAGTTGTAACTTGTGATTCTTCAGGTGAGAGAATTAAGTTATGAGTTGGACGAGTTCCGGCAATCGGTACCTGACCTTGAGGATAAAATACTTGGGCTACAGGCGGAGACAGAATCTCAGGATAAAGCTCTCAGGTGACCTAGATCCTCATGTGATTATGTCACATGACTGTTAAAGGGGCTCTATTGAGGTCCAAAAAACATAAAATTGGAAAATCTTATGTAGAACAACTGACAACCGAAGCACTTAAAACTGGAAAATATGAAAAAAGATAAAGAAAGAAATATCCTAAGAATTCAATCGAAATTAAATGTGATTTTTAGTCCGATTTGAGTTAGAGGCATTTAAATGCTTTTTCATTTTTTACATCATTTAACATAATAAAAAGGAATTATTCTGGTAAAACATAGTGAAAGAAGGTCGGAAATTTTGCATACAAGTTATTGATTTAGACCTACACTTAACAGTGTGAAAAATCTCGAAAAAAAAGTATTTCCAGTCTAGTCATGTCAAAAAGCCTCAGTTGAGTCCCTTTAAGGATCTTATTAAAATGCTTTTTCATCATTGTAGTAGGAAGAACACTATCAGAATCCATAATTTAAAGTGGATGTTTAATTGATTTTTTATTTGGTTTTGTGGTACTTTAAATCTAATAATGTCTTTACAATTAGTTTATAATTATTGGTATAATTTAGCCATATCATTCTACTGTGTATCATATAAACATCACGTGGAATCGAGGTCAATGTTACCATGCTTATTATGAACTTTCATGTGACTATGTCTTGACCAGTGCTTAGAAGGGGGAATTGATACATGTAGTCATATACCTAGCACTGTTGTATATTGTCTTACAAGTTACATACCATATTTGAAGAGAACATAATTTATACTTGTCCATAAACTCACAGAAAATTATTAAAAGAACTGTCGAATCAAACTTTTCATATAAGATAAATTAACTGAAAATGGTGAAATGGTACGATTTTTAATAGTGTTTTTACAAGTAAGAAGACGTGTAGGTTTGTCAAGACTTTAAGGCGGGTCTTCTGCACAATGACATGGTTCTTTATTAAGTCTTCAACCATTGCCTTATATAGGTAGATTTTCAGTACTGTTTTTTTAAATTAAAGAAAACATGTGGTTTCTAACTCTGAATTCTTTCAATCATTGCATATTGTCACCTTAGTGCAGTAACAGGTAAACTCCTATTAAATTATATAAGTATTTAACCCATTACTGCACTACGGTGATGATATATGTTGCTGATTTTGGGTAAATGTTAAGTTAAAGACTTTGAATTTTTTCATGTTAGGAAATGGAATGAAAGCTATCCAGCTAGCTAGCTAGCTTACAGAGGATTGTTTTTTCAACATAGGTGACAACTTGTGCTTGAAATAATGCACAGAGAGGTACTTGAGGTCTCCTATCATAAGGAAAGCTAGAAGGTCGCCATATGACCTAAACAGTTTCAGTGTTACTTAAACCCCTTCAAGTCATCCCCTGCCACCTTCATGTTTAGCATCGATGAACATGTTTAGTGGTTGAAAAGTTGCAGGTGTTTAAAGTAGTCTTTCTGTAATGCTTTCCTGCCAGAAAATTCTTACATCGGCCAGTATCGTACCAAATTGGTTATTTCCAGAAAGTTATTTTTTCAAAATTTTGGGCATTAAATTATTAACAGTCACCCAGCCTTTATTGCAATGGGCTAAATTTCAGTTATAAACTGTTAAAACATATCGAATATAGAAGATTGTGGGGAAAAAACATTCTGGAAATGACCGATTTATTACGATATTGGCCAATATTTTTTATTAGAGATTTTTTGGCCAGAAAGCATTGCAGTAAGACTATGTTAAGTAAAATATGTTTTATTTGCAGGGAAGCAGAAGAGCGATATGAAACTAGTCAACGTGAGATGTTACAGTCAGAACGCAAGTATAAACAGTCACAACTAGACGCTGACGAGGCTAGAGCAGAGTTGTACGAGGAGAGGAAAATGAGGAGAAGGTTGCTATAGAAACTTTTGTAAATTCTTATAGATTAACCAGACAATAGACTTATTCCATAATTAAGAATTTTTCGGGTTTTTCCCTGGTAATGTGAAGGTACAAGCAAACTTCTACAGTTACAGCTTCCAAAATAAGCGCAACAGGCTGATTAATCTTTTGTGACCAGTATTGCATAGTGAAGCTATAACAGTAAATGTTTGTTTGTACCAGGGGATTAGCTTGAAAAAAACCCACATTTGCCGAGTTCCCGATAGCATATATTATTCTCAAATGATCCTAATTGGAGAGTACTGTTTGTGAACTATAACTCTTACATGGAATTTTAGCCCTTAATGAACTTAAAAAAGTAGTCTCAGGTTAAGTTATGTATGCAACATTGATCTTATTAACAAGTAAGGGTATTAACTTGAAACCTAAGACATGGCTTAGGGGTCACTATTCAAGGACCATAACTCTTGCATGGGATTTCACTGATTCATGGCCACTTGTGAACTTCAAAAATTCTTGGTATTAGAATTTGCATTCATCATTTATTTAAAAAAAACTAGGGATGTTATTCACTTGAAATAAGGTCATGTTTTCAGAATTTTTTTTGAATGTCTCTATGGATGACCCATTAATCTGGCAAGGATTTTGAATAAAATAATGCCCATTGTGACCATACAAAATTCTATTGTAAATATCCAAGACTCATAACGTATAATCTTTTCTGGTCAACAAATTTTTTCTGTTATATGTCCCCAATTCTGCTACAAATGTTTTTCGAAAGGAAGTAAGCAATTACCTACAGGAAAGTATTGGTTTATTATCAAGAAACTCTTGTAATGTAACCACTGTCTTATACTTGCTGTGTTATTTAAATACTTTAAAAAAAATACTTTAAAAAAACCTGCTCTGAACCAAAACTAAAACAAAGATTTTCTTGCAGTTTGGAGACACAAAGAGATGATGCAATGCAGAACTTCATGGAAGCTCAAGATTCTTTAGAGCAATACCAGAAGAAAACTAATGACAGATTGAAAAAGGTAAAATTTAGCGATATGAGTTGAGTGATAAAATTTAGAAATATGAGTTGAGTGATAAAGTTTTCCGGCTTCCTACCTCAACCCCTTATTGTTGTGGGTTTGAATCCTACAGGGGAGTTTGGATTCTTTTTTGTAAGGATGCTGTGCAGTCAGCATATAAAACATAGATGGTTCTACTTCAGGTGCTTGCTTGTGCCTGAAATAATTCACGGAGGGGAACATGAGGTCTTCCTCTAAAGTCACCATATAACCTCTTCAGTGTTGGTGCAACTTAAAAGTAAACAAAACAAACAAGAATGAAATAAAAAATGGCATGATTTTCAGTAAACAAGAGGTATTTGCATATGGTGACCATCTTTCAGTAGTTTATTTCATGCAGTCAATAAAGAAAGTTGTTTAGTTTGTTTAAATAAACAGTGTTCATGATTCTTTCTCCGTATATTTATATCTAATACACATCTCTTGCCAAGCAGTAAATGTCCTTTAATATAACTTAACCTTATTGCTGTAGAGGTGTCAAATTCTAAATCATTTGAAAAATAAACTTTTAAACAGAATGCGAATATTATAATATCTGGAGCATCAGAACGAGGATATTTATATAACCTGTATTTCAGTATGAGGAGAATGAGGATCGCCTACGGGACAGTTTAACACATGCTAACAGAGAACGTGAAGAACTTATAGAAAGGCTTTCATACTTCCAGAACAAAGTTAAATCTCAGCAGGAAGATATCAGGTAATTTAACAGTTACACTTTCTAAACTAGTATAATAATTGACTCTGTTTTGACTTGTAATGGGTGAAAAAAAGGCAAGTCAAGATTGTTTGGATTCTTAATATTGCTTTTACACAGTTAAACTTGTGTAATGAGTTTGTACTGCATTGAATTATAGAACTACTAATGTTGTGTGAACTAGCTGGAAAGCTTATTCCCAAGGAAGTCCCTTAGTTAGTTTTAATAGATATCAAATAAATTTAAATATCAAAATGCATTAACTGCCAAAAGTCTTTATAACAAATTTATGGTATACTTTCTTAGTTTCTTTGATTAGCATAGACAATAATAAATTAAAATTTACAGCAGCCATAATTTTATAGATGTAAAAAATATAAACTTCCTTATTGTCCAATGAAAATTGACATAACAAGCATGTTGTGTTTGTCCAATGAAAATTAGCATAACAAACATAATGTGATTGTGCAATGAAAATTGACATAAGAAACATGATGTGATTGTCCATTGAAAATTGTCATAACAAACATGATTTGATTGTCCAATGAAAATTAGTGTCACAAGCATGATGTGATTTCCAATGAAAATTGTCGTAACAAACATGATGTGATTGTCCAATGAAAATTAGTGTCACAAGCATGATGTGATTTCCAATGAAAATTGTCGTAACAAACATGATGTGATTGTCCAATGAAAATTGTTATGTTATGTGATTGTCCAATGAAAATTGTACAACAAACATGATGTGATTGTCCAATGAAAATTAATGTTACAAACATGATGTACAGTATAAAAAAAATGGTGTAACATTATTTCAGACATCTGCAGTCAGTTCAGGAAGTAGAAGAGGAGACTAAAACTGACATAGAGGAACAGAACAATGATCTTAGAACACAGATATCCAAACTCTCTCAGAAAATTTGTAAGTCCATGTTTATAGACATGTATAAGTAAAACATTTTGTATATGTAAGCTGGTATATGAATACGATGTATTTCGAAAAAATGAGAAATTTAAAGCGGAAACTTTGTTTTTCTGATATCATATCAATACTGTTCATTACATGCAGACATTTTTTGCTCTAATATTCAAAGAATAGGCAGAGCTTTTGTACTGACCCAGGTGTCGGCATCACACTTTGGTTAAGTTTTTGCATTCAAGTTGATATCTTCATTCTCCAAGTATTCTTTGAGGACTTGCTTGTAAAATACCCCTGCTTTAGAAGCAAAAAGCATTTTTAGAGTGACAAATAATGTGTACATGTATAAAGTTTAAAGTGAATTGGTCTATAATTGTAGGTATTAAATATCACACATAACAACAAACCACAAATGATTTATACGTCATGAATGTTGTTGGAAAATGTTAGATATGATCTAATGTTACATATATTTAAATATAGGATATAATAAAAAGTTCTAGAACAAAATATTGTTATTCAATGCAAAAATGTTCATACTTAATCACTAAGAACTTTATCAACACTTTTTCAAGCAATATTTCAAAAGAATATCCATATAATTTATTTCCATAGTTTTTATCAATATTTAAAATACATATGGAAAATGTGCCCATTATAGACCAATTCGAGGACATATTATGCCAAATTGTGAACTTGGTAAATTATCAGAATTTGACCCAGCAGATGACCAGGACAGTACATTGATTCTTGTCTATTGTACTTTAGCACGATTAGAGGGAGATTCCGAGTTACTGGAGAGTTTACAGTTTGAGAACGGTCAGCTACGTAACGAGGTTGACCGCCAGCAACAACAGTTGGCACAGTGCCAGCAGGAGATCGAGGAAAGTCGTACAATGTTGACCCAGTTAGAACAGCTTGCGCAGCAAGTACAACAGAGCTATGGCAGTAGACCACCTAGTGTAGGTGTTTTATTTACTTTATCAGTTTTAATCTATTAGTAAATCTGAGTAAAAAAAATACATGTAGTTTAAATATATTTTATTCCTTTCATTTTTTTTTTCACAAGATGTACAATTCAAATATATTGGAAAATGTATAAAGATACATTTTTTGAAAGAAAAACTGTAGGACCACAAGTTCATATAACATTAGTAATTCAGTCTGTCCCTGAAAAAGTGAGTGCTGTGGTCCTAGTGGTTTAGGAGTCTGCTTCTCAACCCAAGGATTATGGGTTCAAGCCTTACTATGGTCATGACATTGTGCTATTATTTTACTCTGGTACTGGTTAGTTCTGGAAAGCATGCTTGAAAGTGGTTAAATTAAACTACAAGCCTTCATCACAGTCAAACTAAAAAGTAATATGTAATGAATTAAAACTAATTAGCAAATCTGCCTTAAGTTTAACTTGTTTATTGCTGTTTTAATGTGATAACTATTATGATATATAGTTGAACCAATGTTGTATTAGAACTATTTACGTAATTGTTAAATTGAGCAGATGGTTTTTAACAACAAATGTTTTTGCCAATCAGTACGTTGAGCTTAAATCCCACTTGAAACATTGAATTCTTTTATTTAAGGAAGCTGTTTAGTATGTTACCTTACAGAATGTAAGTGGTATTTTCTAGGCACCCTTTGTGCATGGGTATCCCTCTATCTGTAAATGTGAGAAAGTTACCACCTAAAAAAAAACCAACAACAACAAAAAGCAAAACAAATAAAAACCCACATTAAAGCCCAGCAAACAATTTTTAAAAAAAGCAAGAAATAGAATACTTACCAACAAAAAATGACCCTCTTTCACAATTTAGGTTGTCTGTATTTTTCAGCGCAACAATAGTTTTAGTGTAAATGACAGCGGTAACTTCAGTCTTAGACAAGGGGCTGACATGTCATCAGGGGCTTCATTCCAGAAATCTACTACAGGTGCTGAATCTAGCACAGCGTCGGCAAAAAGTATATTATCTGATCTCAGGTAGGAGTGATCAATAATATGTAGTTTGTCTGTTTTCAAAGAAAAAGTCCAGCTTTTATAAGCACTGTGTTGTCATCATCATGCAAAAACTTTCTTGTAGCCTATTACTCAATAAAAGTTTTAAAGGTATCATTATGAACTTTGCAATGCTTGTCTATCATTACAAGAGGAACTTGTAAGATAAGGGGCATTATTCTGACAACAATATGTTTAGGAGTTAATGCCCCTTTTTTAGCCTAGAATATTTATGAAAATAGGTTATTTTAACAAATATTTAAGAAAATTGGTTATTTTTACAGATGAACATTAACACCTCATGCAGTGCTCTTGTTATGGAGAAAGGATTATGTTACTATGTTATATTTATAAGTTATTTAACAATGATCTGTTCAATACGGGATTATATTTAGATGAGTTCACAGCTGGAGAAACCATCCTGGATCCAACTGCAAGACCAGTTTAACATGGCTTTTAGATACTAATAGGTACATGGTAAACACTGCTGTATATTGACCGACCTTCTATAAAAATTCCTGTAAAAATGTTATCTGTTTTACAGATTAAAGTTGGCAATGAAAGATGCCGAAATTCAGCGATTACAAGCCAGTCTACAGGAGAGACAAGCTGATGACCAGTCTAGTCTGATAGAAAATCTACGCACTGATCTACAAAATATGATTGAGAAAAATCAGAGAAGTAAGTTTAATTTATATGTATTTATCATTGAGTCAGACTTAAAAAGTGTTGGAGCACCACACTAAGTACTGTATTCCGGTATATATCAGACAATGTTGTTGAATGATTAAATGCTAAAATCACTGCTTTTTACCTGCAGAAATAAGCTTTAAGATGTCTAATTCATCTGTTCACACCAATTTATATACAATAATGAATGAAAAAAGTAAAAAAAAAAACAGTAGAAAAATGCGATCTTTTTCTATTTTGTGATCATATTTTCTGCAAGCATATTGAGGTACTGCTCCAACAATGTAGTGAGTTAAATCCTTTATCATTTGAAATTAATAATGAAACAAGTTTTGCTAATTGTATAAAACACTCTCCAATCGGCTTCCCGGAACATACCAGTACTGGTCTTATGAGCAATTATCATTTTGACCCGAGTAGGGCTTGAACCCATGATCCCTTTGTTGAGAGGCAGATATCTTAACCACTAGGCAACTGCTGACCTTAGAGAAAAAATGCATGTTGTGTCACATATGATAAAAACCAGTCGATTGTTTTATGTATTGTATAACTTTATAACACTTTAAAAATTGATATTTTTGCTCCTTTGTTAACCGCCTTAAGTTTAATGCCATTGCATCAGTGTCATACAAAATCAAAAATGGTTCATTTGGTCCAGTAATGTTTGCATAAGACTGACATTTGATGGAAAAGTTTAAAAGAAAGACGTGAATTTTTTAAGGTCAAAAAGTGGTGAAAAAACATTCAGGCAGCTTACCAAGAACGTGCTACCAATTTGGTACTTCCTACTTGTAAACTTATACTTAATCATGCATGTAAATGTCCTTACCATAATAAAAACTAGTATGGCATTTCCAGGGGGAGCCATCATAAGTTCTTTGGCATTGCTTCCTTAAAATTAACAATGAAAATAAATAATTTCTTCACAAAATCCTGGAATATTGAGTGAATGAAGTAATATTTACTATAATAATGACTTTTTAATATTTACATAGCTGCTGAACAATCACAAGAGCTAGATTCTATGATGAACAAATTGACATTAGAGAGAGATAGGTTGTTGTCTCAAGTGAAGGAGTTACGACGTGAGATGGCGGACCGGGACTCGGAGAACTCGTCATTTGAGCTGCGTATCAATCAGCGGAACTCGCAACTTGTTGAACTGCAGGAACAGATCAACGAGAAAGCGATTGAAGTCACTAAACTTGATAGAAAGGTAGGGTCTGCTTGATTCATATTTAAACAGAATGTGTTTAGGTTGGTTTTTTGCTTGATTGATATTTTGACAGAATGTTTTGTTGTTGTTGTTGTTTTTTGTAAAATGAAAGTTATGTGCTAGGTGTCACTAAACCTGAAAGAAAAGTAAGGTCTGCTTGATTTATATTTTGACAGAAAGATTTTTTTTTGTGACAATTAAAAGACCCAACTGACATGCTAGGTGTCCCTAAATGTAATAGAAAGGTAGGGTCTACTTGATTCATATTTTGACAGAATGAATTCTTTTGTGAACATTTATAACTAGGCATGCCAGATGTCACTCAACTTTATAGAGAAGTTTATATTTAGAGGCAAAATTGTTTTATTGAAAATATAAGCACTGAGATATTTTAAACTTTAAGAAAAAGCATTGAATGAAAAATAGCAACTTTAAGTTTTTGAATGAAAGTTGGTATCTCCAAAACTAATGAGTCAAGAGAGTTGATTGAAACTTCACACACTTATAGAGAGGATAAAAGGAGGTCATTATATAAGGTCCATACCTCTAACATGGAGTTTGACTGAATAATGTCCTTTTCTACACTTAGAAAATTCTACTTTTTCCTGGCTCTTGAATTTTTATACACTTAGAAAATTCTACTTTTTCCTGGCTCTTGAATTTTATATTATCCAGACTTGATTTACTATCAAGGATAGTCAAACACTCAGTTATACTGGCAGCTCTTGTTATTGAGAGTTTTTTTTTTTTCTTTTCTTTTAAATTTTCAGAATCGGGATAAAAATAGTCGAATATCCAGCCTAGAAGAACAGTTAAATGAGAAGACGTCTCAATGCACACATCAAGCTTCTAGAATCAAGCACCTAGAGGAGGAGATCACCACGAGGGAGAGTGAGGCTCAGGCCCTCCACCGAGAGCTGAGGGAGAAACAGGGCGGGGCAGATGTAGCCCTCGAGGAGAGGGAGAGGATACAGAAAATACATAGGGAACAGTGTCAGGACTACCAGAAACAAATTGATATTGTAAGCTTTAATTTTGATAGGAAAATATATAGTTTATACAGAATGGTAAAGAAACCATGTAATCTAAATGGAGTGGCATAGAAACCAAATAATTTGTAATGAATGGCATAGAAACCAAATAATTTGAATTGAATGGTATAGAAACCAAATAATTATTGTGGAATTGCATATAGTCCATATAATTTGTATACCATATAAATTATATAGAATGGTGTAGAAACTAAATGATTTGTATGGAATAGCATATAGACCATATAATTTTTGTGGAATGTCATAGATACCCTGTAATTTGTATGGAATGACATAGAAGCCATATAATTTGTATGGAATGAAATACAATATAGTTATGATCTTGGTCAACATCTATTAACTGTTAACTATGACATTTTTATGAAGAGATAAAATGTGTTCAAATAGTATGTGTTGGGAATTAATCTGTGAAAAAAGAGATCATTGTGCTGATTAAAGTTGAGCTTTGCACACAAGAACTGCTCCTATTAAGATTCATGATACTGTTCATGAAAATTTTGAAAATTTATTTTAAAGTAAGACATTGTGAAGTTAATCAAGATTGTAATTTACACATTGCAAAGGGCACTTAAAATCCATGTAAATTAAAAAAAAATGGTCAAAATATGCCAAAAAAAATCCTGTATTTTCATATTTTTTTCGCTTATTTTCTGCCTGATTTTCGCAGTAGAAATATGGTGATTAATACTGAAAAATCACTTATTTGATCACAGATAACTTGTAAAGTATTACTTTAAGTCTTGAATATTTTTTTATTTTTCTTAAAGTCTTAGTACATTTTCTCATATTTGATTTTCTTGAAATGATTTTGCTCTTTTGAAGGCATGTGGCTTTAATACAAGGTTATGGTATGGTAGGCATACAAAAATATAAAAAGTTCTTTTTATATAAATTGATTTACAAAAGTTGTATGTACATTATTTGTATGTCAGTTACAAGAGAGGGTGGAGAATAAAGCAAGCCAAGCCTTAGAGTGGGAGAAGCAGACAGACATATTACGGCGGGAAATTTCGGATAAAAATCACTACTTACATGAGACTGAACAACAGCTGGCCAGAACTAAAAGTGTAGGTTAAACAATGTTTTACTTAAACAATGTTTTACTTAAACAATGTTTTACTTAAGTGATGTTTTATTTAAAGATTTACCCTAAAATCAAGAAATCTTAATAGTATAAGGAATAAGGAAGAAACTTTTTGCAAGTCGTTTCCTTGAGCAAGAAACTTTTCACTTATTGCTCAGTACTGATTAGTTTCCAGCAACTGGAATTTTGACCACTCTATAAAATTTTGAGGTGTGGGGTTTTGATCTGTGGGGTTTTGTCTGTCTTCCTTATTTTGGTGTGATGTGCATCAAGCATACTCTATAACTATTCTATTTAATCATTTTAGAACTCACATTTACCCTTTCTAGATAAGGAAAATTTTATTTTATTCTCAGGAGTAATGTGCCTTTAAATTAAAGATTTATTTGACTCATCTGGAGACATAGCAATTTAATTATTTACTCTGTTTTTGTTGACATTTTCTAATAGGATCTCAAAGATAAGACTGATCAAATTCGAGAGGTTTTACACCAGTTGGACACACAGTCGAAAGAAAGTACAGAGCGTATTAAACAACTTGAGTCAACATTAAACATGTGTAAAAAGGAGATAAAGACATATATAGGAGCTTTAGAGGAGTCGAAAGAATTTTATGACAGGGAGATCAAAGAAAGGGATGATAAGGTATTAGTGGATGATTTTATATGAGGAAATTATTCAATTGTTTAGAAGGTTCGTGGTTTCATTCAGTTACCCACACATGTCTGTATGAATGGGCACCTGAGGTCTTCCTTTACCAGTTTGAAATTCATTATATGAACTTTACAGTGTAGTTGCAAAACAAAAATAAGTATAAAAAATCAACCTTTGTGTTATTGTAAAGCAGCAGGGTGTTCACTTGCCATGAAATTCTGAGGGTCATTTGGACTAAGTTTTACTGACTTCAAGGCCAAATCCCCATGATTTTAACAAACTGACCCTCCAGTTAAAATTCTGAGGGTCAAATCAGGATTTTTGGAAATTTGAAGGGTCAAAGAGTCATTTCAAGGGTCAAACGAACACCCTGATTTAAGCATTTCATTTAGTTAAAGCTGTAACTAAACAGATAAAATAAAAAAAAAAATTTTTTTTATATTTAGATAAACCATTTGAATAAAGAGAATCAGGTGAAAGGTCACGAGTTGGAGGTGAGAAGTCAAGAATGTGAGCAGTTAGAGAAAAGCGTCATGGAGGCACAGAGCATGTTACAACAGAGCACATCACGCATACACGAACTTGAGGAGCTGCAGGCACAGTCACAGGAACAGGTCCTACATTTATAACTTCATAACTGTTATATTTTATGTGCATATTGAACATTTAGCATCATATGGGTGTTTTTTTTAAAGGAGCGGCCCGAAAAACATAAAATTTAAAAATCTTACATAGATCATCTGTGGAACTTAAAATGGAAAACAAATATGGGAAAGATAATATGAAAAAAAAATACACAGAATTCAATTGAAAATCAATTTTTAGTTTGATATCTAGTAAGATTTTAGTGAAAACGTCCAGAAGCTTTCCATTTTTAGGTCATTTTGCAGAACTAATAATATAATATATGGTTTATGTTTTTATCTTATTAACTGAATAGTCTAAATAAAGCAAAACATGGCTTGATAAATTGTGTTGGGGTCACAAATCTTTTTTATCGCAATGTAGGTATGTAATTTGGAGCACCAGCTTCTGACAGGAAACACCCAGTGGATGAGGGATCAACAAACCATGGAAACCAAGTTGAAACAAGCATGTGAAGACCTAGAACAGAAAACTACCCAACTAAAAGATCTCACAAAAACACTGAAGTAAGAAAATTTGATAACAAATGCCTATGCTTTACTGTGTAAGGTATTGTAATACAGTACCCTCCAGAGGCCCAAGAGATTTGTTCACTTGCTGTTCATTGCAGAATTTATTGCCAGCTACTTTTTTTCAAACCATGCTATATAAAAATGCTTTAAAATTGCGTAATACAGGAATTGTTGGTTTGATCCTTGCTTGAATGAGACAAAATTCCTCCGTGATAATTGTTCTTTGACATTGAGTCTGATGGTGATTTGTCTCTCACAGCAGATTGAGGAATCAGGTTTAAACATATATATTTAAGCTCGATTGCGAAACAAGTTCTTGCAACATATAATCATCACTTTTGAGTCTGCTTCCTTGAACCAACCAGTACTAGTGTGATATGAAGAAACATGGTCGTGACCCCATAAAGGCTCGAACCCATGATCCCTGGGTTGAGAAGCAGACATCTTAACCATTAGGCCACACCATTAGGCCACCACTCTCTTTGAGGAATCATGTGGGATAAGTAGTTGGTCACTTGGAAAGAAATGGATGAATAATAGTTTGTTGATGATTGAAAGCTGGTTAAGAAGACTGGTTACCAAGATATGACAAAAAAATGAATGTGTTAAATTCCATGTAAAAAACACAGAAGCAAACAAAGTTTTAAATTCAGCCAGGAAGGCTGCTCTCAACTTTTACTGACTACTTTAAAATTCATGAAGTGCACTAGATTATTTCAAGGCTTTGCTGACTCAGATCTGGGGTAATCATTAACCGCAATCTTTAATTTTTTGATTGATTGCATGATTACACTGTAATTATCATGTCATTGATTACCTTGCCCAAAATTGAATAAATTAATTGTAACAGTCCACAAGTAACATTTATCACGTTTGATTTTATGATGTATTTTGCTATTATTTTTAAAGACATGTCGAGGATGAGCGACGTCAAATGTCTACGGAAATAGAACTGCTAGAATCACAGTTAAACGATGAGCAAGATGGCCATGACATGAAGACTGAACGAATCTCCAAACTGGAGAAGGATCTCCGAGATATGAGGGTACAATTAGAACAGAAGATCGAACTAGGTACGGTAAAATGATATCTCTTTCTGTACATTTATTACACAAACATTAAAGTTCCAAACAACAACACCTAGTATTTTATATCTTCAAAATTTATTGATGCGTTTCAATTGATAGCTTTATGAGAACATATTTTTCTATATGCCCGGTAAAATTTCAGTGTAAACATTGTTATGCACCAGGTTGTTAGCAGGCTTAGAATAATTGAGAATAAAATGATACATGCATAATGCTTACCTGAGGTTAACATACATGTAATAAAATTTTATTTGCCATTCAATAAATTCAATATTGAACCAACACTCATTAAATACCTTCTATTTATCTGCAGTCACCAACTTTGAAGACCAAATTCTTAAAATAAAATGATACATGTATAATTCTTGCCAGAGTCTTACATACATGTAATGAGATTTTATTCAAACTGTTCAATAAATTCAGTATTTAACCATCATTCATTCATTATTTTATATTTATGTACAGTGACCGACTTTGAAGACCGCATTTCTTAAATTGAAGTGAAACATGTATTATTCATACAAATGTAATAAGATTTTATTCAAGTCGTTCAATAAATTCAGTATTGAACTTACACTCATTCAATATCTTCTATTTATGCACAGTGACAGACTTTGAAGACCAGCTTCATCAGAAGAATTCCGACATGGAGCAACAGTTACAGCTTGTCTCTGACCTTGACATTGAAATCAAACGGTTACAGGTATGTCTCTATGTCATAACTATTTTACAATTATATAAAAAAATATTTTGACAGCAAAATCAGGTAATAAATTAACCAAAAAACTGCAGAATTTGTTGATTAATGGATATGACCAGTTGTTGATAATTTTTTTTGGTGTACTGTATCTAATGTCAGTTATGTTGAATATCTTTGTACATGTTAAATAAGAATATTAAAGTGGGATATGACTAAAGATAATGTAATATTAATGTATATACTTACAGGATATGCACCAAGAGTCGTTAGAGAGGATATCAGATTTCGAGAAACAATTAGATCGTGCCGGGTACGAGGCGAAGGCCAGAGAAGAAATGATGGAGGATATGAAAGATTCTCTAGCGTAAATTTTACAACTGCTTTATACACAATTAAATTTTCATTTATAGTGGCGCATTATGATTGTACAGGATGATGATGCTCCAATTTAAAAAAATAATAATTTTATCTTCACATATTTTTCCTCTCATTTAGACAAAATGCACATAGACTAATAATGTGGGTAAATATTATGTAAATATCTCGTTTTGTTGATTTAATATCTTAATTATTATTTTGATAAAATAAATAATTTAGTAGCATTGTTTTACTATCAAGCCTCCAGAAAAGTCGAGCACACTGTCCTACTGTCAGCTCTTGTTCAAAACTTTTCTTGATAATATACATATAAGATTATATTTAAAAAAAAGAAAGAAATTCCTACCTACATATCCCTCTCTTGGGATGGGTGGGTGTGTAGGGTATGGAGAAGCAGATTTTCAGAATTGCTTTTTTGCCTTAGAATTATATAAATATTTCTACATTACATAGGGCTGTACAAGAAGAGCTGAGCATTAAGAAAAGTGAAGTAGAGAATCTAAGAGAATTATTAGAACAGAGACAAGGGGAGCTTGAAGAGAGAGTTGCTCTAGTAAGTTTTTAATATGTTTCTTTATATCATGTGGGCCTCTGTTGCGAAGGTTGCTGGTGTCAAATCACTTGCTTTTTAGCACTATGGGTTTGAATCCCATCAGTGACTGGTAGTATGTGAGCAAGTTAGCTATACAGTTAGCTTACAGAAAGTTGGTGATTTCGTTTAATTGCCTATTTGTTTCTGAGAACAATGTTTGAAGCAGCACCCATGGTCTTCCTTCTGGAAGTTACTATATGATCATTTAAATTACATAGAAACAAAATTTTTTTAAATGTTATTTATAAAATAAAACACATAGTCACATAAACTGTGGTGCAGAAGTGTAATGAAGCCATTCAATAAAAACGATATTACACCTAATGTAATAACACTTTGTCGTGACATCATTTGCGATATATGCAAAGAAAGTGTTAAAGTGCCCAAATGTTGACATTACACTATATGCACATCAACGAAAAATGACTAACTGTAAACCTATCATTAATAGAATGTTGTATTAGTGTAGATTCAATACTAAATTTATTGAACTTGATGAATAAATTAATTATTAAATTACAGTCATTAAATATCCTCTATTTATATAATAAACAAGAGCCCGGTTTGAGCCGGGTGATGCTCCCCGAATAGGTTTTGGACACAGGAAAGTACACCTCTTGTAGTTTCAGAGTTATGTCCGTGGAAAAAGTTCAAAGTGCAATAATTCCAAAATTAGGCAAGGCTGTTACAGTTTTTTGCACTGCACTTATAATCAATGTGATCTATCAACTTACAAAGTTTCTTGATGATATCTCTTATGATTTCCGAGTTATGTCCTGGACAATTCAAAAAGTAAAAATAAACAAAGGGCAATAACTCCAGAATTAGGCAAGGTAGAGTTATGATTCTTGTGCACTGCACATCTACCCATTGAGATTTATCTACCTACAAAGTTTCATGTTGATATCTCTTATAGTTTTACAGCTATGTCCTGGACAAGATTTTTCTAAAAGGGGAGATTATTCAAAAATAAGGCTTAACAGAGTTATGGTTCTTTTGCACTGCACATCTATCCATTGAGATCTATTCACCTACAAAGTTTCATGTTGATATCTCTTATAGTTTTAGAGTTATGCCCCGGACAAGATTTTTTGTACAAGGGGAGATAATTCAAATATCGGGCAAAATAGAGTTATGGTTCTTTGACATTGCACTCCCCCTCGATGCCCTCTACCACTGTATGAAGTTTCAACAAATTATCTCCAAGGGTTTTCAAGTTATGTTCCGGACAAAGTTCAAAGTATCAAAATAAACAAAGGGCAATAACTCCAAAATTAGGATAAAAAGAGTTATTGTTCTTATGCACTGCACATCTACGCATTGAGATCTATTCACCTACAAAAATTCATGTTGATATCTCTTATAGTTTTAGAGTTATGCCCCGGACAAGATTTTTCTATAAGGGGAGATAATTCAAAAACTGGGCAAAGTAGAGTTATGGTTCTTTGACACTGCACTCCCCCTCAATGCCCTCTACCACTGTATGAAGTTTCAACAAATTATCTCCAAGGGTTTTCAAGTTATGTTCCGGACAAAGTTCAAAGTATTAAAATTAACAAAGGGCAATAACTCCAAAATTAGGACAAAAAGAGTTATTGTTCTTATGCACTGCACATCTACCCATTGAGATCTATTCACCTACAAAGTTTCATGTTGATATCTCTTATAGTTTTAGAGTTATGCCCCGGACAAGATTTTTCTATAAGGGGAGATAATTCAAAAACCGGGCAAAATAGAGTTATGGTTCTTTGACACTGCACTCCCCCTCGATGCCCTCTACCACTGTATGAAGTTTCAACAAATTATCTCCAAGGGTTTTCAAGTTATGCTCCGGACAAGACAACGGACGGACAGACGGACAAGGCGCATAAAAACTATAATTATCTGAAGGAATATTTCTTGATTAATATTCTGATTTGAAAATAAGAACATATTCTGTGATTTCAGGTTAATCAACTTGACCAGACAATCAAGGAACAACATCAGGAGATGGAACATCGTATACAAAAACTGGATTCTAATGTTAGAAAACAGGAAATAGAAGTTCAGGAAAGAACCAAACAGGTAAGTTACTTCTGATTTAGCTTTTGTCCTAAGAACTCTTACTTACAGGCACATCAATGATGTCAAGATTTCATAATAATGTTGATAATGTTAACGGAGCTCCACTGAGGTTCAAAAGCCTAAAACATAAAATTTGAAATTCTACCATAAATCAAGTAGAGCTCTTTAAAAAAGAAGATAACAAAGTGATAATAAGAATTAAATTGAAAATAAATTATTTTGTGATTCAAAGTGCCATTTTTAGTTTAAAAGTGTTCAAATGTTTTTCAATTTCGGTCATTTCATTGAATGAACCACTCAAAAACCCTACATGTATTTTGATAGTATCAACAACTCAAAACACAATTTTCATAGGTTCGTCAAAATGAAACCCGACTTTAGTAAGATCAACTTCACTCATATCTAGCATAATTTTGAGGTAGGCTTATTTTGCACAGAGCTTTGATAAGACAGGGCTTTTTTCAAAGGTAGGGGAAGAAGCCCTGCCCTTAATTTTGGTGAAAATTGTATGGTATATTTGCAAAAATGGAAGAAAAAGCTTGATGAAAAAGTTGAAATTTTTGGGGAAAACTGCATGATTTTAAAGAATTTTTCTTTGGGGAAGCAGCCCTATAACGGCCCCTGCTATAGCAGGAAAAAAAACTCTGTAAAGGGATTAACTAAGTTTTGAGACTGGGTCTAAAGTCAACCCATCTTCTCATGGCTATCATATATTACACATATACTACAGATAACTGACTTAGACGACAAATTACAACAAACACAGTCTCAGCTGAGAGAGAAAATGTTACAACATCAACAGTCAGAACAACTCTGTCAGAAACAACAGATTGATCTCAATTCTAAGACAGCAAAACTACAAGAACTTGAAACTGTGAGCATTTGTTTATTTATGTATTTAATTGTGATAAGGTTAATTTTTGTTGTATTTTATACTGTCAGCATTTACTCGATATCCACTTAGTTGCCTGTGAATGAGATTAAAAAAGAAAGACTGACTTTTTCATTTCGATGTTTTAAAATTTTATTTGTTTTTGTTTTTTTTTCTTTTTGGAGGTGGAGGGATGAGAGTTCTTTTTTTTAAAAACATTTTTCTCCTTTAAAAAAAAAAATAGAGGGAGGGGTCAGTGGGTGGGAGGGGGGTGGTTTAAATGTTTTGTGTCTTTTTTAAACAGACTTTGTGCTGTTACATCCATTGTATTATACATGTATTGCTTTTTTTTAAAATACTCAGCTTGTGGAAAGACAGAAGATGAAGTTAGAGGAACAGAAAAATGAAAATGTTGATATTACTCAAGAGCTAAGACTTACCAGGTAAACTTTAAATGTTTAGATATTAAATATGTTATAAAGATATATAAGTGGAGTGGTGGCCTAGTCGTTAAGGTGTCTCCTTCTCAATCCAGAGATCTTTGGCTTGAGTTGTAAAGGATCACAACGATGTAAGGTAATAGTTCCAGAAAGCAGCCTTGAAAGTGATTAATAAAAGTTGCAAGAACTTGTTTCACAATCAAGCTTAGATAAATATGTTTGAACCAATTAAAATTATATAATAAGTCCTACTGTATATGCTTTCGGAATTTTCTTTTAATTGAATTTCAAGCCAGAATCTTGAACCAGATTTAGCTGATAATTATAGTTTTAAAAAATTAAATCATTTTTTTTGTCTTGTCAATATACCATTTCAAAATTAATAATCTTACAAATATTTTTAGTTTGGTTTGTAACTGAAGGATTTAAATGCATCAGAAAAAGATACCGCTGTGGTTGGGTTTCAAACTCTGAACCCTCCTTTAACAAATGTAACAATGCCCCAGGCCACTGAGTCAAAGAATCGATTCCCTGTTTTGGCTGTGAAAGGGTGTACATAAAGTGTGCTCTCAACAGTAACATTTAAATGCAGAAATGATAAGAGCTTAGCCTTAAGTGTGCTTAAAATTTTCACCCATTCAAGGTAACTTTAAAAGCTTTAGTTGAGCTGTAAAATGTCTGGTTAGATGGCACTGATATGGAGGCTGATTGATTACAGAGTACCTCTGCTCTGATATACCATACCACTGCTCTGATATACCATACCACTGCACTGATATACCATACCTCTGCTCTGATATACCATACCTCTGCTCTGATACACCATACCTCTGCTCTGATATACCATACCTCTGCTCTGATATACCATACCTCTGCTATGATATACCATACCACTGCTCTGATATACCATACCTTTGCTCTGATATACCATACCACTGCTCAGATAAAGGATACCTCTGCTTTGATATACCATACCTCTGCTCTGATATACCATACCACTGCTCTGATATACCATACTTCTGTCCTGATATACCATACCTCTGCTCTGATATACCATACCTCTACCCTGATACACCATACCTATGCCCTGATACACCATACCTTTGCTGCAATGACAAAGGCAAGTCATTATTGCCACTAGCAGTCAAAATTTAACACCAAAATTTTGTATTTTATGATACAGAGAGCAGCTTCAACAGCAACATTCAGATTTTATGTCCACAAGAAGAGAACTTGCACATTCTAATAGAGAACATGAGAAACTTACAAGAGAATTAGAGGAGTTAAGATCTATACTAGAGGTAAGATAGTCTTGTCTATTAACCCTTTATTGCCATAGGGACGGCTATGCCGTCCCTGTTATTTTCGGCGTATTTGCCTTATGGATGGCTTTTGCCATTTCTATAATAATTATAATAATAATAATAAATTAATAATAATAAATATAAATAAAATTATACCATCAACAATAATTATTATTATACTAACAGATTTGGAAGCATATATAATTATTATAATACTAATAACAAATAATAATAATTATATTAATTAATAATATAGTAATTTCTTAGAAAACCCTCTGGCAAATAGGTAATCAATAAAACAATAACCCTCTGGCAGCGAAAGGGTTAAAGATCAGTTTTTGTTTGACATGTGTATGAGTAAAGAGGTCTGGTAATAAAAAGAGATAAGGAGATGAAACACACGAAGCTAAGTTGGTCAGGTTTCAATAAATTAATTTAGACCTACGTTTCAGCTATTCAATAGCCTTCATCAGGGTTGTAGTAAAGGGGTCGTCAATGAATATTAAGCATTTAAAACATTCAATTTTATTTAAGCATGAAAGTAGAAAAACAAACTAACTTACAGGTGTGAGTTCATGGTTATTGAATGCAATGCATATAATTTCATGTGTATTGTTAAATAAAGTATATTTTAACATATTTCAAATCACTTGCCCCTCACAGCTGTGGGTTTGAATCCTGACAGAAACTTTGGATTCTTTCATATGAGGAAGCTATCAAGCTCGCTTACGGAATGGAACATTGGTGGTTCTACTCATATGAAAAAAAGTTGCCCATATGACCTATACTATGTTGGTGCAACATAAAACCCAACAAACTAACAAAAGTATAATTATTTTTTTCTAGTCTCAGGAAGATGATGCTGCAAGGTTAGCTGAAGAATTGGGAGCAGCCAAGGTGAAAGAGAAAGATGCAGAATCTCGTAAAGAACGTGAATTACATAAACTCTCCGAGGAACATGATGATCTCCAGATGAAATTCCAGTCAGAAGTAAGTCATTGAAGAAGGGGATTCTGTTATCATTTAAGCAGTTTTTTTATTGTTTGATGTGCACGGGTATAATGATATTTTTATCTTGTGTATCATGTTCAGAATTAAACCTATTGCATATTTCCTTTATGTTGCAAATTTATCAATTGTTTATACAGAATTGATTTAGTTTCTATTGTGTAGAAAGCTTTATTCTTAAAGACACACTCTCAAACTGGCTCCTGTATATAACCAGTAGTTTACCATTAGTCTAAAATGGGTAAAAACAATCAGATAACTTACTTGCTATAGATGCTAGTTCAAAGGGTGTTGCCAAAGCATTGTTCTGTGAGATAGAAGCTACCTTGTTGGAGTAGGTTTAGACCAATAACTTGTGTACAAATTTTCAGTTCATTCAATAACTCCAATTTTTCCAGAGAAATCTTCTTATAATTTTTCTGAGGGACCAAAACCACCCTTTCTAACTCAATTTTGGGTTAAGAGTCACACAAAAAATGAATTACAATTTCATTCTGTGAATATCAAATTTTAAGATTTTAGAATTTTGGACCTCAGTGGATCTATTTTGAATAGTTACAGCTGCAATTGTTCACATATATAGTTTTTTATAACAATGTTTGCAGAAACAAAATTCTTAGTAATAGAAAGAATATCAAAACACAAGGCTATCTGATTCATACGAGAGGGGGGCAAAGTTAACACACTGTGCATGTATTTGTATACAATTTAACTCTGACACCTTTTTAACAGAAAGGTCCCAAAACTATGATACAAATAAATATATGAAATATGATTTTAGCTTGGTGCTCTTAGAGAGGAGATTGCAGACTACAGAGAAGCTAATGATATTCTAAAGGCACAGTTAAAAGAAAAATCCAAGCAGCTGAATGAAATGGAGCAGCATTATGCTGATCAGGTTCACATAGCTGCTCAGGAGCTTGATAATATAAATGAGGAAGTGGAGGCTAGGAAGCTTCAGATGGATGCTTCAAATGAACAAATTATATTAAAGGTAAGTAACTCTAGATAGTAAAGGTAAATAACTCTAGATTAAGGGCACATTATGTCTCAGAAACAAATACATTTTTACTTCTTTAGAAAAAGCAAACATGAATTTTATAATGTTTTAATAATGGTTTTAGAGAATGTTAAATTGTAGATGCTTTTTACTTGAAGAAAGTAGTGATAAATTAGAAATGATTTATCACAAACGTAGCAAAATGTAAACAAAGTAGTATTTTGACTTCCATACAAAATACTAATTCACTATGACTATACTTTTTTACCAAAAAGCAACAGATGGAGAAGAGGATTCTGGTAATTGGCCAATGAGTAAATTTTTGGATACTATAAAAGTACAACAAAATTAAAATGCTTTTGAGAAATAAAAATAAAAGCATTTCTGAGGCATAATTGGCCGTAAAGGGAAACTTTAAGGAAAATTAAAACATTAAGTTTTAACTGAATAGCAAACAATGTATTCCATGTCCAGCAAATGGCACTGATGTGTCAGCTGATCTTGGCCTTCTCTAGTTTTGAGGGTAGTATTTGTTCCCACCAGAAATCCAAAGGTTATTGCTCTGAAGAAATATAATGCAGGCATTGCTGTAATGTAAGTTGTGTTGGACCAATTTGTCCCAATATTTATCATGTTAGGATATTTACTTTTGCTGATGTCCAGAATTCTTATATCCTACAACAGTATGCTTTATTGTCTAGAAAATAAGTTGCACAGAAGGACCAATTGGCACCACAGGTCTCCATTCATCAGAGTAAGACTGGCGAGTCTTTGTATAAACTTATCACGAACCGTAGACGAAACTGATGTCAAATGAAAAATTGATAACAATTTGTAAATTAATCAAACTTGATTCATTTTACAGGATTCTGAGATAGCTCGTTTACAAGCAAAAATATCTGGACTAGAGAGAACATTAGCCGCTATGAGATTATCAGACAGTAGTTTTAACATGACTGCATCTGGGAGTAGAGACTCTGATATAGGTTTGTATCATTATATAAGCCCAACAAGACAAAACCAACATAGTGCGTTTGCGACCAACATGGATCCAGACCAGCTTGCCCATCCGCGCAGTCTGATCAGGATCCATGATGTTTGCTTACAAACCCTATTACAAGTACAGAAACTGATAGCGAACAGCATGGATCCTAATCAGAATGCGGGGATGCACAGGCTAGTGTGGATCCATGCTGGTGGCAAACCCACTATGTTGGTTTTGTCATGGCACGGCTCAATTATTAGTTGTAAAAGGGGTTTTAATCCAGCACTTGATGGCTCTGGGGTTTTTTCTGATCTAATTCTACGGTCCAGACAAACTTTTACAGTATTTATGCTTCAAAGTATACTACCATTCACAATATTGTGATTAACATGTTGCGCTTATTATCGTTGTGTGTTTATTAAGTTTTAACTATTTATGTTTGTTTGTACCCCGGGATTTGGTGGGGAAAACCCACATTTATAGATTTGAGATAGTTCACTATTAGTTATATAGTTCACTGATGGAGAAAAGAGCCAGAGTAAGATATAAATGACTGGAGTTGCTATGTGAATGTTTACATGAATGTTGGTCAGCATGTGTAGTTGTGCAACTTAGGGTTTGCTTGTTGATTTATTCAGTATGTGTAGTGTTTTTGTCATTGGCTTAGTAAAAGATTTTTAGTTTTCAATTTGTGTCATGTTTAGCCCAAAAGGTATTTGACCTAGAGTCAGTAGATTAACAAAACAGTGAAATATGGGGGGCACCCATGTCCTTTGGATATATTTTTAGTTAAAACCAAAAAGGAAATAGATGTTGAGTAGATATTAGCTATTTCTATGTACATTTCCAACATAAACATTGTATTGATTTCATGTTTGACATAATTATCAATGAAATTCACAAATTGATTGCATGTTGCGTAAGGATTCTCTTTCAGTGAGAAAAGAAATTCTATTTCTAAATAACAGCCTTTGTAATATTACAAGGTTGATTAATATACTTTATTCTTTTTAAACAGGAATATGTTTGTTTTGTTAATTTTCCTTATGCATGAAAATTATGTATGTAATCAGTTTACATCAACACAGTACGGAGGGTTACTGGTTCTACTTGAGGGGCATGCTCTTGCCTGAAGTAATGCTTAAAAGGGGTATATGAGGTCTTCTACCCTCACTATAATTGAAATAATACTTGATAATATGCACAATATGTGAACAATTTAAGCAACAGGTGTCCACTACTTTATTGCTAGATAAATAAACAGGGTGATTTACAGACTAAATCTTAGAATTTAAATGTATAAATTATAAACTATTTAATGAAGAGCCTATCAACTGGTGAACATTCCATGTATTAATATGGAGTGAGGCTCAAAAAAGTGTTAAGCACCCCATTAATTCTGTATTCCAGTGTATACCGCAAAAGGCGCTTGAATGATTAAATGCTAAAATCTCACCTTTTCACCCAACGAAATGCACTTTAAAATGTCTTATTTATGTACAAAAATGAATAATTACATACATGTGAAGTTTTTTTGATGATCAAGTGGGAGATTTTTCTTCAAAAAGGGGGAGATTTTAGAATTTGCAATTAACAAAGAAGAAAGTTCTGACATCAAAAAAGCGGGAGATTTCTTTAATTTGTGAAATACCCCTTATTTTGGGGGGAAAAACTGAAAATATGGTTGAAGAAAGTTGGAGTCTCATGCTAAAAGTCGGAGAGTTTACATGCATGAAAAAAATGGAAGAACCTGCGAATCTACTTTGTGATCATGATTTCTGTAAGCATCTTGAGGTATTATAGTGAGTTAAATCCATTTATAATTCATTGAATTTGTAGACTGAGGAGAAGTTGTAATTGTTTTACCACTATATACTGACTTGTAGTTACAGAGTGTCAATTGAAGTCTTACTACCTCTTCAGCTGGAAAGTCACCATACAACCTTTATTGTATTGGTGTGACAAGTTTAAATCCTCCCACAAAAAAACAACAACAAAAAACAAACAAAAAAACAAATTACTATAGTTATGATATGCTAGCATCATTAATGTGTTTTTCTGTTGCTGTATTTCATTTATATGTATATGATACATATAAAATTGTAATTGCAGGGACAAAAGGACAGAGTGTTCTAAAACCAGGCCGACCCAGTAATGCTAGAAATAAAGAAATCATTCTAACGGACGTGTCAGTGACTTTACCAAACACTGAATTAATGGCTCAGAATGTTGAATTCGGACAAGAAGTGGAAATTCAGTATGTTAGCAAAGGTGATACTAATAACAATAGTGCTGGTAGAAATAGACTAGAACCTGACCAGGAAAATATTGAACCATCGGGACCAGTCAGGGTGCTTAATTTTAGTGAAAACGATGAAAAAGGTGGTCAGAATTCTGGAATACATAGACCTAAACCAGTCTTGCCAAATGGTGCTTACAAAAAGTCCAAGGATGCCATTTTAGAGGGGACATCTAAAGAATCAAGTGGGGACGGAAAGCAACAAAAACAGAGTGCATTTGCTAGAGTAGTCAAAGATAAGAAAGTTAGTAGAGATGAAAAGACATTCCCAGGAGAAAAAGATTTAGGTAACCTAGAGACAACGAAAATTGTTCTTATTAATTTTATGCCAGTTTTTGCTAATCTGTTACGAAGACACAGTCCAGCTATAATGATCACTGCAGCATCATTGTTGGTGTTGTGCAAAAACTTTAATTTAGCCCTTCATTCAAACAATTAATAAGTTGTCAACATGAAATTTGGAATACTTGCTTATATCATGACAAGGTGCAGTTGTTAGACAAGGGGGATAATTCTAAAACCAATGTTTTTGGAGATATGTACGTTTTTGTGCCCCCACTTTAGTGGCGGGCATTTAGATTTACCCTTGTCCGTCCTTCCGTCCGCTCACTTTTGTGTCACACGTAACTAAAAAAGTATTTTACCTAGAGTCATGAAACTTTACAGGAATGTTGATCAGCATGTGTAGTTGTGCACCTGGGTAATTTCCTCTGGATATTTTTAGTATTTTTAGCTCACCTGTCACAAAGTGACAGGGTGAGCTTTTGTGATCGCTTTTCGTCCGGCGTCCGGCCGTCGTCCGTCCGTCGTCCGTAAACTTTTACTTTAAATGACATCTCCTCATAAACCACAAGGCCAATTTCATCCAAACTTCACAGGAATGTTCCTTTGGTGGTCACCTTTAGAAATTGTTCAAAGAATTTAATTCCATGCAGAACTCTGGAAGCCATGGCAACCGAAAGAAAAAACTTTAAATATCTTCTTTTAAAAAACCGTAAGAGCTAGAGCTTAGATATTTGGCATGAAACATCTTCTAGTGAGTGTCTACCAAGTTTGTTCAAATAAAAGCCCTGCGGTCAAAATTGGCCCTGCCCAAGGGGGTCATTGATTTTTCCCTATATGCATATAGTAAAAACTTAAAAATTCTTCTTTTAAAGAACCCAAAGAGCTAGAGCTAAGATATTTAATATGAAACATGTTCTAATGAGTGTCTACCAAGTTTGTTCAAATAAAAGCCCTGGGGTCAATATTGGCCCCGCCCCAGGGGGTCATTGATTTTCCCTATATACATATAGTAAAAACTTAAAAAATCTTTTTTTTAAAGAACTCAAAGAGCTAGAGCTAAGATATTTAGCATCAAACATGTTCTAATAGGTGTCTACCAAGTTTGTTCAAATAAAAGCCCTGGCCCCGTGTTCACAAAGATTTAAGGATCAGGATCAAGATCAGGATCAAATTTAAAAACTCAAATATTCTCCATTATTTATTATCATAAATTATATATTCAATATTAAATTGATAAAACTGGACTTAAATAGCATATTAATGCAATTTTAAAATAAATTTATTGTCATTTTATACAAGAAATGGGCATTTTACAGTTGATCCAAATTTTGATCTTGATCCTAAAATTGATCCTTATTTTGATCCGATTATTTTTGTATTTGTTTCGTAATTAGTTGATTTTATCCAATAATAAGTTGGTTTCTTTGCAAATAAGCAATTATTTACAATTCGAATGTGTACCATTTAATTCTAGCATAATACGATCAATTTTAGTTTTATAAAACAATGGAAATAAAACCAGGATCACCTGATCCTGATCCTGATCTTTTCTTTGTGAACACGGGGCCTGGGGTCAAAATTGGCCCCGCCCCGGGGGTCATTGATTTTCGTTCTATGTGTATAGCAAAAACTTAAAAAATCTTCTTTGAAAAAACCCAAATAGCCAGCGTTTAGATATTAAGCATGAAACATCTTCTAGTGAGTGTCTACAAAGTTTGTTCAAATAAAAGACCTGGGGTCAAAATTGGCCCCGCCCCGGGGGTCATTGATTTTCCTTATATGTGTATAGCAAAAACTTAAAATCTTCTTTGAATAAACCCAAATAGCTAGAGTTTAGATATTAAGCATGAAACATCTTCTAGTAAGTGTCTACAAAATTTGTTCAAATAAAAGCCCTGGGGTCAAAACTGGCCCCGCCCCAGGGGTGTCATTGTTTTTAACTATATGTGTATAGTAAAAACTTAAAAAAATCTTCCTTTAAAAAGCCCAATGAGCTAGAGCTTTGATGTTTAGCATGGAGCTTTGATGTTTAGCATGAAACATCTTCTTATGGATGTCTACCAAGTTTGTTCAAATAAAAGCCCTTGGGTCAAAATTGGCCCCGCCCCAGGGGGTCATTGATTTTCCCTATATGCATATAGTAAAAACTTAAAAAATCTTTTTTTAAAGAACTCAAAGAGCTAGAGCTAAGATATTTAGCATCAAACATGTTCTAATAGGTGTCTACCAAGTTTGTTCAAATAAAAGCCCTGGGGTCAAAATTGGCCCCGCCCCTGGGGTCATTGATTTTCCTTATATGTGTATAGCAAAAACTTAAAAAATCTTCTTTGAAAAAACCCAAATAGCTAGAGTTTAGATATTAAGCATGAAACATCTTCTAGTAAGTGTCTACAAAGTTTGTTCAAATAAAAGCCCTGGGGTCAAAATTGGCCCCGCCCTGGGGGTCATTGATTTTCCTTATATGTGTATAGCAAAAACTTAAAATCTTCTTTGAAAAAACCAAAATAGCTAGAGTTTAGATATTAAGCATGAAACATCTTCTAGTAAGTGTCTACAAAGTTTGTTCAAATAAAAGCCCTGGGGTCAAAATTGGCCCCGCCCTGGGGGTCATTGATTTTCCTTATATGTGAATAGCAAAAACTTAAAATCTTCTTTGAAAAAACCAAAATAGCTAGAGTTTAGATATTAAGCATGAAACATCTTCTAGTAAGTATCTACAAAGTTTGTTCAAATAAAAGCCCTGGGGTCAAAACTGGCCCCGCCCCAGGGGTGTCATTGTTTTTAACTATATGTGTATAGTAAAAACTTTAAAAAATCTTCTTTTAAAAAGCCCAATGAGCTAGAGCTTAGATGTTTAGCATGAAACATCTTCTTATGGGTGGGGGGGGAGGGGGCTATATACAGGTGAGCTACCTCAGGGCCATCATGGCCCTCTTGTTACTTTTTAGCTCACCTGTAACAAAGTGAAAGGGTGAGCTTTTGTGATCTCTTTTCGTCCGGTGTCCGTCCGTCGTCCTTATGTCGTCCGTCCGTCGTCCATAAACTTTTACTTTAAATGACATCTCCTCATAAACCACTAAGCCAATTTCATCCAAACTTCACAGGAATGTTTCTTTGGTGGTCACCTTTGAAAATTGTTCAAAGAATTTAATTCCATGCAGAACTCTGGTTGCCATGGCAACCAAAAGAAAATACTTTAAATATCTTCTTCTATAAAACCCAAAGAGCTAGAGCTTAGATATTTGGCATGAAACCTCTCCTTGTGAGTGTCTACCAAGTTTGTTCAAATAATAGCCCTGGGGTCAAAATTGGCCCTGCCCCAGGGGGTCATTGATTTTCCCTATATGCATATAGTAAAAACTTAAAAAATCTTCTTTTAAAGAACCCAAAGAGCTAGAGCTTAGATATTTAGCATGAAACATCTTCTAATGGGTGTCTACCAAGTTTGTTCAAATAAAAGCCCGGGGGTCAAAATTGGTCCCGCCCCAGGGGGTCATTGATTTTCCCTATATGCATATAGTAAAAACTTAAAAAATCTTCTTTTAAAGAACCCAAAGAGCTAGAGCTAAGATATTTAGCATGAAACATATTCTAATGGATGTCTACCAAGTTTGTTCAAATAAGAGCCCCGGGGTCAAAATTTGCCCCGCCCCGGGGGTCATTGATTTTCCTTATATGTGTATAGCAAAAACTTAAAAAATCTTTTTTGAAAAAACTCAAATAGCTAGAGTTTAGATATTAAGCACGAAGCATCTTCTAGTGAGTGTCTACAAAGTTTGTTCAAATAAAAGCCCTGGGGTCAAAATTGGCCCAGCCCGGGGGGACATTGATTTTCCTTATATGTGTATAGCAAAAACTTAAAAATCTTCTTATAGCTAGAGTTTAGATATAAAGCCTGAAACATTTGCTAGTAAGTGTCTACAAAGATTGTTCAAATAAAAGCCCTGGGGTCAAAACTGGCCCTGCCCCAGGTGTGTCATTGTTTTTTACTATATGTGTAAAGAAAAAACTTGACCAGCTAGACCTTAGATGTTTAGCATGAAACATCTTCTAATGGGTGTCTACCAAGTTTGTTCAAATAAAAGCCCTGAGGTGAAATCGGCCTGCTCCGGGGGCCTATATACAGGTGAGCGACTTCAGGGCCATCATGGCCCTCTTGTTAGAGTTATTGCCCTTGACTTAGTAAAGTTTTGCAATTTTCAACTTGTGTCGCATGTAACTCAAAAAGTATTTGACCTAGAGTCATGAAATTTTACAGGAATGTTGATCAGCATGTGTAGTTGTGCACCTGGGTATTTTCGTCTGGAAATTTTCTAGTATTTTTAGAGTTATTGCCCTTGACTTAGTAAAATTTTGCAATTTTTAACTTGTGTCGCATGTAACTCAAAAAGGATTTGACATAGAGTCATGAAACTTTACAGGAATGTTGATCAGCATGTGTTGTTGTGCTCCTGTGTATTTTAGTCTGGATATTTTTAGTATTTTTAGAGTTATTGCCCTTGACTTAGTAAAATTTTGCAATTTTTAACTTGTGTCGCATGTAACTCAAAAAGGATTTGACATAGAGTCATGAAAATTGACAGGAATGTTGATCAGCATGTGTTGTTGTGCTCCTGGGTATTTTCGTCTGGATATTTTTAGTATTTTTAGAGTTATTGCCCTTGACTTAGTAAAATTTTGCAATTTTTAACTTGTGTCGCATGTAACTCAAAAAGGATTTGACATAGAGTCATTAAACCTTATGGGAAAGTTGGGCAGCATATTAAGTTTTGCACCTGGGGTTTCGCTTGTGGATTTATCCAGTATTTGTAGAGTTATTTCCCTTGACTTAGTAAAAACTGTTTAATTATGTTGTTATTTGTTTCTTGAGTGCTTGAGTTAGAATCAACCAACTTTACAGGAATAATGATCAACATCACTAAAATATAGGAATAATGATTCGCATCACTGTGAAGCTATGCACCTGGGACTTTACATGTGGATTTTTTCAGTTTTGTTAGAGTTATTGCCCTTGACTTACAGTAGTATAAATTTGCAGTTTTCAACTTGTTCATGCATAGCTCAAAAAGTATTTCACTTGTAGGCCTGAAAGTTTACAAGAATGTTGGTCAGCATGTGTACTTATGCACTTTAGGGTTTGCTTGTGGATTTATTCAGTATTTGTAAAGTTCTTGCCCTCTACTTAGTTAAAGATTTTTAGTTTTCAAAAAATATTTGACCTAGAGTCATAAGATTGACAGAACAGTGGCGCGGTGGGGGCACCCGTGTCCTATGGACACATTTCTAGTTTACAGACTAATGTCCACATTGCATGCAGTGCTCTTGTTAATTATCTTATTGAATTTTTATCATTTCTTTTGGATGGGGGTGCATCTTGATTTGCTCTTTCCTGTCATTCTGTTTATTCACTGTAATGCTTTTTATGCCCCCGCCATGTAATGGCCGGGGCATAAAGTGTTACCCTGTTCCGTCCTTCCGTCATTCCGTCATTCCGTCATTCTGTCATTCCGTCATCATCAGTTTCCGTTCATTATCTTAGTAACGGTTGCACACATTCAACTCAAATTTGACATATGGATATGTCATGAGAAAATACAGGTCAAGTTCGAATTTGGTCATGGTTTGATGATTTTTGGCAGAGTTATGCCCCTTTTACTTTAAAATAATATGAAATTTTCAGTTTCCGTTCATTATCTCCCCAACGGTACAACACAATCAACTCAAATTTGACATATGGGTATGTCTTGAGAAAATACAGGTCAAGTTCGAATTTGGTCGTGGTTAGATGATTTTTGGCAGAGTTATGCCCCTTTCACTTTGAAAATAATATGAAATTTTCAGTTTCCATTCATTATCTCCCCAACGGTACAACACATTCAACTCAAACTTGACATATGGATACATCAAAGGAATGTGAGGTCAAGTTCAAATTTGGTCGTGGTTCAATGATTTTTGGCAGAGTTATGCCCCTTTCACTTTCAAAATAATATGAAATTTTCAGTTTCTGTTTATTATCTCCCCAACAGTACAACACATTCAACTCAAATTAGACATATGGATATGTTTTTGGAATGCCCAGGCCAAGTTCGAATTTGGTCATGGTTCAATGATTTTTGGCAGAGTAATGCCCCTTTTACTTTGAAAATAATATGAAATTTACAGTTTCTGTTCTTTATCTACCCAACAGTGTTACATATTCAACTCAAATTTGACATATGGATATGTCAAAGGAATGGGCAGGTCAAGTTGGAATTTGGTCATGGTTCGATGATTTTTTGGCAGAGTTATGTCCCTTTCACTTTGAAAATAATATAGATACATCTTAGGAATAAGCAGTTTAAGTTTGAATTTGGTCGTGGTTCAATGATTTTGGACAAACTTATCTTTCTTAAATGTTGGAAAAATTTTGAACTTTCAGTTTCAGCACTCATACTTTTGTGGAAAGTTTGAATTTCGTCATGGTTCAATAATTTTGGACAAACTTATCTTTCTTGAATGTTGGAAAAAATTTGAACTTTCAGTTTCAGCACTCATACTTTTGTGGAAATGTATGTAGCCATTATTTTGGCTACAAATATGAAATATGCTATTTTCAAAAGGTTAAGACTGAATAATTTCAGTGCTTTGAACATTGTATGAAAATGGTTTGTGTTAACATTGAAAAGTTTTAAGGGCTTTGAACTGCAAATGAAAAAAATAATATGTGCAAACAAATTTGGAGCTAAATATTATTATTATTATTATTTTGGCTGCATGCGGGGGCATCAGTGGCATGATGACACATTTCTAGTTATTATTTGAAACAATGGTATTTTTATTCTCCAAATGAAAATTATATGATTAATATATATGTCAGTGTTAGAATTTTCAGAACATTATGTTATTATATTTCAGAGCCAATCACTGCAATGAGACTGTATAACCCTGATAACTTTGATGTCACCGATACTGACCCTGAACAATGGTAATGATATTATACTCATACAATATAATCTCATAATTGATACATACATGTATCAAAGATATGGACAGATATATACATCATTACATGTATTTATTTCACACCTTATAGAATGCAACCAATAAACTAGCAGCGTTAGCACCATTTGATCCCTTTATAAACCATGTTTGGAACCAACCTTATCCATCTACCTTTTCATTTTACCAGTCCAAAAAAATAAATATTTTAACATTGTACTCGAGAAATAAAGTTCTGTGAAAATGTCAAAAAAAAAACCCTGCTGTGAAATAAGGTCATTATACATTGTTGAGAACAATCCTGATTCTATTGGACTCGTACACTGCTGCATATTCTGTATTGGACTTGGCTAGCGCCTCCTCCTCCAGTATGTGTATTCGTCCAATAGAATTCATTATTGTACCCATCAATGGGACTGTACCCTCATAGTATGTATACATAATGAAAATTAGTTATTTTAAGAAATTATAATGTTACATTCCATTATATTTATTTAGATTTATAAGGCAGCTCCTTGAATGAATCTTGCACATATTTTCAGTTAATAAAATATATATATTTTTATGCTAACTGAACTAACCATATTTTCCGGATAATGTAATGTACTTGGGATTTGTGGCATTGTGTGAGTGGTTAAGATAGCCAACTTCAAACCACTTGCCATTCACTGCTGTGGGTTGGAATCCTTCCTTAGACTTAGAATTATATTCTCCCCTTTGAGGAATCTTGCTAACTAATGAAAGTTTGGTGGTTCTTCTTTTCAGGGACGTCTTGAGGTTTTCCTCCACCAAATAAGCTACAAACTTCCTTCAACATCGTGCTTTAATAAACAGTGTTTAGACTAAGATTCAAGTTTAATGTTTTATCTCATTTTCAGTATGAGAGAGTTACACGAGAGATTGAGAGCTAACGAGCTACGCCAAAAAGACATAGATAGACAACTGCAGCATTTAGAAGATGAAGATGTAGATACGTGATTCTAGTGGAACTAGTTCTGTATAAAAATTGAGCCCCGTCATGACAAAACCAACATAATTGGTTTGCGACCAGCATGGATCCAGACCAGCCTGCGCATCCGCGCAGTCTGATCAGGATCCATGCTGTTTGCTATCAGTTTCTCTACTTGTTATAGAGTTAGTAAGCGAAAACATGGGTCTGGATCCATGCTGGTGGCAAACCCACTATGTTGGTTTTGTCGTGACGCGGCTCAAATTAGTTGTTCTCTCAGTGCAAGGCATTAACAACTTCTAATATAAAGTAAAGAAGTTCTAATATAATATGACACTGTTGCAACGTTTTGTAGTTTTATACAAACTAGTATTGTTTAGACAATACATTAGTATTGTCTTGAGGTGACAGTTTATAGTTTAATTACTTCAGATTACTGATGTTGAACTTTGTATAAGGTAGTATTACTCTTGTAGTTACAAGTTTCACGTTTTGGAATAAACTTGTTGATCTAGAGATATGAAAAAATTTAAAGGCATTTTTCTTTGTAATATGTTTGTTACAAACAGATTGAAGAATGTTTGTTACAGACAATTTGAAGAATGTTTGTTACAGACAATTTGAAGAATGTTTGTTACAGACAATTTGAAGAATGTTTGTTACAGACAATTTGAAGAATGTTTGTTACAGACAATTTGAAGAATGTTTGTTACAGACAATTTGAAGAATATCACAGAAACAATTTGGAGACTGTCACAGTCTGTTTGAAGAATATTTATGACAGACAATTTGATGAATATTTGTGACGTGCTCAGGAAAATTGCATGTAATAGGTTAAAGAAAACAATGTTTGTGACATACAATTGAAAGAATGTTTGTGGAATTTTCAAAACTTGAAGAGTGTTCATCATAGACAGTTTGAAGAGTTATTGTCACAGACATTTTGAAAAGTGTTTATCACAGACCGTTCAAAGAATGTTTCTCACAGACAATTTGAAAAATGTTTGTCACAGACAGTTTTGATATTTAAGAGATAAATCACATATTAAATATGAATTCTTTTTCTGGGGAGCATTTTGTAAATGGTTTCGTCAACTTTTTTCGTGCATTTGTAGAATTGTGAACTCCCCTGTTTTGGATGTAGAATGCCATTTTTGGCACTATTGTTAATGCATTTATTCATTGAAATAATAACCTGTTACATGTGGATAAATAATTTCAGTATTAGATTATGTAAACTGCTGAATTTTGTTTAGTTTCTGTGATGTGTAAATCCTGTGACTTGTTCAGTATATGAATTAATCAAGACTAGTGTGTCAAAACATACTAAAGATGAAAAGCAATACCAGCTAAGTCATTGATAATAGAAGATGTCGATTTGCACTGTATTTTATTCAGGACAAAAACAATCAGAGATTCAGAGATAAAAAATTCCACATGACCGCTTTTAATTACGTGTACAATTGAAGAGAACTTGATGAAGGTCTTAACTTGTAACGGTTTATTTATGTTCAAGTTGACTATATTCAAATTTAAAAAAAAAAAGTGTAAACAAGTATGATAATAAAATCCTGCAGCATAACCTGTGTAGAGCAATTACCTCTCTACAACAACAATTTCAGTTATTCCCGAAGTAAGACATCACAAATTAAACCTTAGTAGAACAATAACCTCCCTATAGCAATAAGAATCTTTTCCTTCCAGAGGGAGTTGCTTTGAAGATGTTAAACGGTATATTTTTGTGAACAGATAAGTGGCACAGAAGGAATAATTGGATCAAAATATTTACCTCCTCATATTTTGTATTTGTTTTGTGACTGTGATAGATTTATTGTGTGCTTTATAGATATATATGATACAAGTTACATGTAGATTATATTAAGATGTCTCTGTACGTAATTGAAATTGAATATATATTATTATTGTAAATGGTTGTTATTTTTTTATTTGCTAAATATTTTCTCTATATCTTTTACCTGCTGCAATGTGATAACCCTTTGCCACCAGTATGAAACCGGACAAGCTTGTAATATGATCCAGAGCTTGAAATATGGTCCAGAGCTTGAAATATGGTCCAGAGCTTGAAATATGGTCCAGAGCTTGTAATATGGTCCAGAGCTTGTAATTTGGTCCAGAGCTTGTAATATGGTCCAGAGCTTGTAATATGATCCAGAGCTTGAAATATGGTCCAGAGCTTGTAATATGGTCCAGAGCTTGTAATTTGGTCCAGAGCTTGTAATATGGTCCAGAGCTTGTAATATGATCCAGAGCTTGAAATATGGTCCAGAGCTTGTAATATGGTCCAGAGCTTGTAATTTGGTCCAGAGCTTGTAATATGGTCCAGAGCTTGTAATTTGGTCCAGAGCTTGTAATATGGTCCAGAGCTTGTAATATGGTCCAGAGCTTGTAATATGGTCCAGAGCTTGTAATATGGTCCAGAGCTTGTAATATGGTCCAGAGCTTGTAATTTGGTCCAGAGCTTGTAATATGGTCCAGAGCTTGTAATATGGTCCAGAGCTTGTAATATGGTCCAGAGCTTGTAATATGGCCCGTTTGTTTTCTGGCTTGTCTGTCCGTCTGCCACTAAACTTGAACCTTTACAGTAACTATTACATTGGAGTCATTCTACTTACAAACCGAAACGTCACAAATGCATGCACCTTGGTGAGCTCTGCCATCCAGACCAACTTTAAGGCCTTTAAGATCAAAGGGCATTGTCACCGGTTGGTTGCATTGTGTTTTCGATGCATTATCATGAATGGGTACACTTAAACGTAATGCTTCTACTTTGATATTGAAATACTTTGAATGGACTATTCCAAATTGATAGTTCTGCCCTTAAGTACACCTTAAATTTTAACATTTTCTTAAATCTTAAGTTTTTGACGACTAAATATACCAGAATGCTACGTGTTCTGTCATTCTACAAGAAAACGACATTTTATTTTCCTATGATAATCAAAGACTAAATATATTGGACAAAATGCGAACGAAAAAAAATATAACTTTAAAATGTCAAATTTATTTATTTTGCATGTATGGTTTACATGTATAATAATATAGTGCACACACTATCAAGTATTCTTAAGTGTGTGGGAGCAAAGTATGCTTTATGTGCTGGAAGTTATACTGGTTTGTACAAAGAATCCTGTGATGGGTGCAGTGGGGTATTGCAGTTGTCAGTAGTACAGCAGAACGTACAGTGGAAGTCCAGGAACTGCTGGTCATTACCGTCAAAGTCTCGACATTTGTCGTCATCCGATGACCCTTCAAACCATTCCCGATAACACGTGTCAAAATTCCCACATCTGTTTAAAAAATAATAATTGATACAGAATATATTTCACTGAGGTATTATAACATATTTTAACCATTCCCGATAACACGTGTCGGAAAGTCCCATACCTGTTTGATAAATAACAATTGCCCTTTATTAGTACAGAATATATTTTACTGAGATATTAAGATAGGATATTAAGTGTTTTTCTTGAATCTTGTTGAAATAAAGCTCTAAGTAAGTTAATTAATAAAAGTAAATATTAAAATAAGCATTAGTCAGATTGTGAGAGACATTTAACAATATATTTTGTATTATGCCCATCCAAATGAAAATGGTTACAGTAGGTATGACATTTTGCCGTAATTGTGTTAAAATAAAGAATAATCTAAATGATCCACGTGAGCAATGGAGATTTCTATAGGTACGAGGGACAGTCAGAGAATATCTCCCTTCTTTCCACGTGCAGCTATATACACACATTATATATTGGTGAAAACTACATTCATTCGCCAATAACGTGGTCAGTTTATTTTAATGATAGTTGTGTATACACAGTATTTTGCCCTCTGATAAATGATAGGTGCTTCGTCTATCATGGACTCTTTATTAGAGGAACAACGCTCTGTAATAAAGTTTCTGGTTGCAGAAGGTGAAAAGCCCTGCCACATCTTTCAGAGGCTTAAAAAAAGATTTTCTGATAAATGTGTATCACGTTCAACCTTCCACAACTGGGTTTCTCAGTTTCGTGAAGGCAGAACTGTAAGTGTTTGTGACAGGCCTAGGACTGGGCGGCCAGCTTAGGTGGTGACCCCAACAATGGCAGCAAATGTTAAAGCTTTTGTCAACAAAAATCGTCGAGTAACTTTGGAGGAGGTAGCCAACAAGTTTAGCATCGGTAAGGCATCGGCACACAAGATTTTACACGAACACCATGGCATGAGCAAGGTAAGTGCCAGGTGGGTGCCTAGACAGCTGTCCGCAGATCAAAAGGCAACCAGAGTAACCAATACAAAAGAACATTAAAGTCGTTTTAATCGTGAAGGAGATAAGTTTTTGAACCGCATTATCACTGGAGATGAGATGTGGGTTCATTATTCCGAACCTGAGACAAAAGCTCAGTCAAAGCAGTAGAAACGAGCTGGTTCCCCACTCCTAAAAAGTTTAAGCTAACTCATTCGGCTGGCAAAGTCATGCTTGTTGCCTTTTTGGATTCACGAGGAATGATACTTACTCATTTCATGCCTAAAGGTCAAACTGTCACCGCCAAGTACTATTCTGAAGTAATTCTGAAAAATCTCAGAGAAAAGCCCCAGGTAAGCACATAAAAATGTCCTCTTTCTTCACGGTAACGCCCCCTCCCATACCGCCGCAGTTACAGTGGAGGTTACCAACTCTTACAAATGGCAATTGTTGTCTCACCGTCCTTATAGCCCAGACCTCGCCCCCTGTGACTTTTATTTGTTTCCAGAACTGAAAAAATTGCTTGCTGGAAAGAAATATAAGACCAGGACGGCTTTGATATCTGCTGTTACACAGTACCTAAAACATAGGTCTACGTCATGGTTCACAGCGGGAATACAAAAGCTCCCACGAAGGTGGCAAAAGTGCGTAGACGTAGGTGGAGAATATTTTGAAAAAGAGTAGAAAGATTTTTTTTAAAAATGTTGAATGGTTTTCGAGAACGAGTCAAAAGTCCGGATATTTTCTGACTTCCCCTCGTACGGTTCTATTCATTATGTATTGGTAACATTCGATCAAGAGTAGGCAGTCTTTTTTGTAATCCAAGTCATTTAATATTGTATCGTAAACAATTATAAACTATTTTCATTATCAAATATTGGTTTAATCACCATTATAAAAGTCAATCTTTTGAAATACATTGTATATTACTATTTCAACTCAACATGACAGCAAATTATTAAGCATAATGTCACTTTCCTTCAAAATAAACAGATAATAACGAAAGAATAAAAAAATAAAAAATTTAATTTAACAAAAATAACTTCCAATATTTATCAACTAGCCTGCTATATACATTGATCAAATAAAACTAACAATCGGAGCATAATTACCTAATACAAAAACCAACAAGGGGAGCATATCTAATACAAAAACAAACAAGTGGATCATATCTAATGCAAAAACCTACAAGTGTAGCATAACTAATACAAAAATGAACTATTGGAACTCAACTAATACAAAAACTAACACTTGGAGCATAACTTATATAAATAGAACTGCCACTGTCTTGGCGTGAATACCCCCGCATACCACTTTGTCAGAATCAACAGTGGTCATTTAGAGCTCAAGGACAACCTCCCTGCCAAATCTTAGGTAAGTAAGCCAGTGCATTGCTAAGTTATGTATTCTACATACTTCAAATGTGAAAATGTCAAAATCAATACACTGAGGACCTTAAGCATTTGAGCAAACAAGCTTATTGTAGTAAAAGCCCCTGTGACCTTGACCTTTGACACAGTCACCCAAAAATCAATAGGGGTCATCAAGTAGTTATAAACCTCAATACCAAATATGAAGACTGTTGACCAAAGCATTCTTAAGCAATTGAGCCAACAAGCATTTTTAGGTCAAGGTCCCTGTCACCTTTGACCCAGTGACCTCAAAACCAATAGGTGTCATCTAATAATCATAAACAACCTCAATACCAAATATGAAGACTGGGTCAAAGGATTCTTAAGTTAATGGGCAGACAAGCTTTTTTTAAGTGAAGGCCCATGTGACATTGACCTTTGACCTCAAAATCAATAGGGTTTATCTAATAATCATGACTAACCTGCATGCCATATATGAAGACAGTGGGTCAAAGGAATATTAAGTTATTGGGCGGACAAGCTTTTTCAGTGAAGGCCCCTATGACCTTGACCTTTGACCCAGTGACCTCAAAATCAAAAGGGGTCATCTTCTCATCATGATACCTCCATATCAGATATGAAGACTGTGGGTCTTAGAAATCTTAAGTTATTAGGCGGTCAGGCTTCTTTTTTAGTTAAGACCCCTTGACCTTTGACCCAGTGACCTCAAAATCATGAGGGTCATCTACTCATCGTGACTAACCTCCACGCCAAATATAAAGACAAAATCGATAGGGGTCATCTTCTAATCATTAATACCTGCATGCCAAATATGAAGACTGTGGGTCAAAGGAATCTTAAGTTATTGGGCAGATTAGCATTTTGAAGTCAATGCCCCTGTGACATTGACCTTTGACCTGGTTACCTCAAAATCAATAGGAGTAATTTTCTAATCATTACTAACCTGCATGCCATATATGAAGACAGTGGGTCAAAGGAATATTAAGTTATTGGGCGGACAAGCTTTTTCAGTGAAGGCCCCTATGACCTTGACCTTTGACCTGGTGACTTCAAAATCAATAGGGGTCATCTACTTATCATGACTAACCTGCATGCCAAATATGAAGACTGTGGGTCAAAGGAATTTTAAGTTATTGGGCGGTCAAACAAAAACCGACGGACAGCCGGTATACCCCCTTACAACTTTGTTGTGCGGGGGTATAAAAACTAACAACTGGGACATAACTAATACAAAAACACTCTTTATAAACAGGTGGTTGTTTCAAATAAGGAGTAAATTGAGCACTTACGATCTCTCAACAGTTTTGGTACCATCTAGATGGTTGGTTATGGAGTTGATACAATAATTGTTGGGTGGGGCACAAGGTGTCGGCGCAAACAACTTTTCACACAGAAACTTGGGACCAGAACACACCGCACACATTGCTGTAATCATGCTTGTGATTATTAACAAGGCATTTGATTAATTTCAAATTGCGTTATACATTGTATTACTGATAACAAAGAAAACACAATTTACATAGTTCAAATTTTTGATCATTGACATCTAAAGCAGAGTTCATGTGGCTTTAAATGCCAAAATATGTATTTATTATACCATACATAAACTTTTTACTATGTAGCCTATATTGCAATATTCAACAGGGGCGATTAATCTATAAAGACTTAAAAAAACATTATGTTCTAGTTCTCTCCCCTGGTCGCAATCAATGACGGATGATGCTTACAGTAATAGTGCATACTAGCATATTTGCAATCCTTGAGCTGAAATAACACCATAGGCTCCGCCTCGATTGTTATTTCAGTCTCGGCAGCCGATGAAGGAAGACAATCCTGTGTTTTATGATGTTTAAGTAATAGATTTTGAACATGTTAGATGTTTATCTAATCAAATAAGCAGCATTGAATGTAAAATAATTTGAAATTAAATTTGGACTTTAACAATTGGTATTTTGTCCTCCAAACAAAATACTACATTACTATAACTTATATGACCAAAAAACAAAAGAACACCAACAACTTAATAAAAGACATACTTTTTATAGGAAAGAATTGACATTTTAAGGCTATATAAACGTCTTTAAGGGGAAATGATATTTATGTAGACACTGTTATAAAATTGTGAAAAAATGACCCGAACGGAATGTAAAGATTTCTTACTAGTTACTGGAGGAATTGTTTTTGGTGGAACACCAGTTGATGCAGCGAGTGTTGTTGTTGTTTTAGTTGTCGGTACGGGGGTGGTCGTTTTGGTAGTTGGTAGTGTCGTGGTTGTTGTAGTTGGAACTGTAGATTTTGTTGTAGGTACTGTCGTGGTTGTAGTCGTTGGAACTGTTGATTTTGTTGTAGGTAGTGTCGTGGTTGTAGTTGTTGGAACTGTAGATTTTGTTGTAGGTTGTGTC